>NW_027193729.1:0-26609 GCF_032444005.1 Ranitomeya imitator | reverse complement strand
AGATACCTGAAAAACATATCACACTTTTCATCATAGTGCTTTTTACCAATGCATAAAATGCATGGAGAAGTCATTTCGAATGACTGGTCCTCAGTGTTGTGAGAACGATGACTGGTTAAAATTTTTGGTGGTTTCTTGTTCAGTCCATAGGCCTACATCATGTGGCAAACCGGTGAGCATGTGGCTCTATTAGTATAGGAGATACCTGAAAACATATCACACTTTTCATCATAGTGCTTTTACCAATGCATAAAATGCATGGAGAAGTCATTTCGAATGACTGGTCCTCAGTGTTGTGAGAACGATGACTGGTTAAAATTTTTGGTGGTTTCTTGTTCAGTCCATAGGCCTACATCATGTGGCAAACCGGTGAGCATGTGGCTCTATTAGTATAGGAGATACCTGAAAACATATCACACTTTTCATCATAGTGCTTTTACCAATGCATAAAATGCATGGAGAAGTCATTTCGAATGACTGGTCCTCAGTGTTGTGAGAACGATGACTGGTTAAAATTTTTGGTGGTTTCTTGTTCAGTCCATAGGCCTACAACATGTGGCAAACCGGTGAGCATGTGGCTCTATTAGTATAGGAGATACCTGAAAACATATCACACTTTTCATCATAGTGCTTTTACCAATGCATAAAATGCATGGAGAAGTCATTTCGAATGACTGGTCCTCAGTGTTGTGAGAACGATGACTGGTTAAAATTTTTGGTGGTTTCTTGTTCAGGTCCATAGGCCTACATCATGTGGCAAACCGGTGAGCATGTGGCTCTATTAGTATAGGAGATACCTGAAAACATATCACACTTTTCATCATAGTGCTTTTACCAATGCATAAAATGCATGGAGAAGTCATTTCGAATGACTGGTCCTCAGTGTTGTGAGAACGATGACTGGTTAAAATTTTTGGTGGTTTCTTGTTCAGTCCATTAGCCTACATCATGTGGCAAACCGGTGAGCATGTGGCTCTATTAGTATAGGAGAAACCTGAAAACATATCACACTTTTCATCATAGTGCTTTTACCAATGCATAAAATGCATGGAGAAGTCATTTCGAATGACTGGTCCTCAGTGTTGTGAGAACGATGACTGGTTAAAATTTTTGATGGTTTCTTGTTCAGTCCATAGGCCTACATCATGTGGCAAACCGGTGAGCATGTGGCTCTATTAGTATAGGAGATACCTGAAAACATATCACACTTTTCATCATAGTGCTTTTACCAATGCATAAAATGCATGGAGAAGTCATTTCGAATGACTGGTCCTCAGTGTTGTGAGAACGAATGACTGGTTAAAATTTTTGGTGGTTTCTTGTTCAGTCCATAGGCCTACATCATATGGCAAACCGGTGAGCATGTGGCTCTATTAGTATAGGAGATACCTGAAAACATATCACACTTTTCATCATAGTGCTTTTACCAATGCATAAAATGCATGGAGAAGTCATTTCGAATGACTGGTCCTCAGTGTTGTGAGAACGATGACTGGTTAAAATTTTTGGTGGTTTCTTGTTCAGTCCATAGGCCTACATCATGTGGCAAACCGGTGAGCATGTGGCTCTATTAGTATAGGAGATACCTGAAAACATATCACACTTTTCATCATAGTGCTTTTACCAATGCATAAAATGCATGGAGAAGTCATTTCGAATGACTGGTCCTCAGTGTTGTGAGAACGATGACTGGTTAAAATTTTTGGTGGTTTCTTGTTCAGTCCATTAGGCCTACATCATGTGGCAAACCGGTGAGCATGTGGCTCTATTAGTATAGGAGATACCTGAAAACATATCACACTTTTCATCATAGTGCTTTTACCAATGCATAAAATGCATGGAGAAGTCATTTCGAATGACTGGTCCTCAGTGTTGTGAGAACGATGACTGGTTAAAATTTTTGGTGGTTTCTTGTTCAGTCCATAGGCCTACATCATGTGGCAAACCGGTGAGCATGTGGCTCTATTAGTATAGGAGATACCTGAAAACATATCACACTTTTCATCATAGTGCTTTTACCAATGCATAAAATGCATGGAGAAGTCATTTCGAATGACTGGTCCTCAGTGTTGTGAGAACGATGACTGGTTAACATTTTTGGTGGTTTCTTGTTCAGTCCATAGGCCTACATCATGTGGCAAACTGGTGAGCATGTGGCTCTATTAGTATAGGAGATACCTGAAAACATATCACACTTTTCATCATAGTGCTTTTACCAATGCATAAAATGCATGGAGAAGTCATTTCGAATGACTGGTCCTCAGTGTTGTGAGAACGATGACTGGTTAAAATTTTTGGTGGTTTCTTGTTCAGTCCATAGGCCTACATCATGTGGCAAACTGGTGAGCATGTGGCTCTATTAGTATAGGAGATACCTGAAAACATATCACACTTTTCATCACAGTGCTTTTACCAATGCATAAAATGCATGGAGAAGTCATTTCGAATGACTGGTCCTCAGTGTTGTGAGAACGATGACTGGTTAAAATTTTTGGTGGTTTCTTGTTCAGTCCATAGGCCTACATCATGTGGCAAACCGGTGAGCATGTGGCTCTATTAGTATAGGAGATACCTGAAAACATATCACACTTTTCATCATAGTGCTTTTACCAATGCATAAAATGCATGGAGAAGTCATTTCGAATGACTGGTCCTCAGTGTTGTGAGAACGATGACTGGTTAAAATTTTTGGTGGTTTCTTGTTCAGTCCATAGGCCTACATCATGTGGCAAACCGGTGAGCATGTGGCTCTATTAGTATAGGAGATACCTGAAAACATATCACACTTTTCATCATAGTGCTTTTACCAATGCATAAAATGCATGGAGAAGTCATTTCGAATGACTGGTCCTCAGTGTTGTGAGAACGATGACTGGTTAAAATTTTTGGTGGTTTCTTGTTCAGTCCATAGGCCTACATCATGTGGCAAACCGGTGAGCATGTGGCTCTATTAGTATAGGAGATACCTGAAAACATATCACACTTTTCATCATAGTGCTTTTACCAATGCATAAAATGCATGGAGAAGTCATTTCGAATGACTGGTCCTCAGTGTTGTGAGAACGATGACTGGTTAAAATTTTTTGGTGGTTTCTTGTTCAGTCCATTAGCCTACATCATGTGGCAAACCGGTGAGCATGTGGCTCTATTAGTATAGGAGATACCTGAAAACATATCACACTTTTCATCATAGTGCTTTTACCAATGCATAAAATGCATGGAGAAGTCATTTCGAATGACTGGTCCTCAGTGTTGTGAGAACGATGACTGGTTAAAATTTTTGGTGGTTTCTTGTTCAGTCCATAGGCCTACAACATGTGGCAAACCGGTGAGCATGTGGCTCTATTAGTATAGGAGATACCTGAAAACATATCACACTTTTCATCATAGTGCTTTTACCAATGCATAAAATGCATGGAGAAGTCATTTCGAATGACTGGTCCTCAGTGTTGTGAGAACGATGACTGGTTAAAATTTTTGGTGGTTTCTTGTTCAGTCCATTAGCCTACATCATGTGGCAAACCGGTGAGCATGTGGCTCTATTAGTATAGGAGATACCTGAAAACATATCACACTTTTCATCATAGTGCTTTTACCAATGCATAAAATGCATGGAGAAGTCATTTCGAATGACTGGTCCTCAGTGTTGTGAGAACGATGACTGGTTAAAATTTTTGGTGGTTTCTTGTTCAGTCCATAGGCCTACAACATGTGGCAAACCGGTGAGCATGTGGCTCTATTAGTATAGGAGATACCTGAAAACATATCACACTTTTCATCATAGTGCTTTTACCAATGCATAAAATGCATGGAGAAGTCATTTCGAATGACTGGTCCTCAGTGTTGTGAGAACGATGACTGGTTAAAATTTTTGGTGGTTTCTTGTTCAGTCCATAGGCCTACTTCATGTGGCAAACCGGTGAGCATGTGGCTCTATTAGTATAGGAGATACCTGAAAACATATCACACTTTTCATCATAGTGCTTTTACCAATGCATAAAATGCATGGAGAAGTCATTTCGAATGACTGGTCCTCAGTGTTGTGAGAACGATGACTGGTTAAAATTTTTGGTGGTTTCTTGTTCAGTCCATTAGCCTACATCATGTGGCAAACCGGTGAGCATGTGGCTCTATTAGTATAGGAGATACCTGAAAACATATCACACTTTTCATCATAGTGCTTTTACCAATGCATAAAATGCATGGAGAAGTCATTTCGAATGACTGGTCCTCAGTGTTGTGAGAACGATGACTGGTTAAAATTTTTGATGGTTTCTTGTTCAGTCCATAGGCCTACATCATGTGGCAAACCGGTGAGCATGTGGCTCTATTAGTATAGGAGATACCTGAAAACATATCACACTTTTCATCATAGTGCTTTTACCAATGCATAAAATGCATGGAGAAGTCATTTCGAATGACTGGTCCTCATTGTTGTGAGAACAATGACTGGTTAAAATTTTTGGTGGTTTCTTGTTCAGTCCATAGGCCTACAACATATGGCAAACCGGTGAGCATGTGGCTCTATTAGTATAGGAGATACCTGAAAACATATCACACTTTTCATCATAGTGCTTTTACCAATGCATAAAATGCATGGAGAAGTCATTTCGAATGACTGGTCCTCAGTGTTGTGAGAACGATGACTGGTTAAAATTTTTGGTGGTTTCTTGTTCAGTCCATAGGCCTACATCATGTGGCAAACCGGTGAGCATGTGGCTCTATTAGTATAGGAGATACCTGAAAACATATCACACTTTTCATCATAGTGCTTTTACCAATGCATAAAATGCATGGAGAAGTCATTTCGAATGACTGGTCCTCAGTGTTGTGAGAACGATGACTGGTTAAAATTTTTGGTGGTTTCTTGTTCAGTCCATTAGCCTACATCATGTGGCAAACCGGTGAGCATGTGGCTCTATTAGTATAGGAGATACCTGAAAACATATCACACTTTTCATCATAGTGCTTTTACCAATGCATAAAATGCATGGAGAAGTCATTTCGAATGACTGGTCCTCAGTGTTGTGAGAACGATGACTGGTTAAAATTTTTGGTGGTTTCTTGTTCAGTCCATAGGCCTACATCATGTGGCAAACCGGTGAGAATGTGGCTTCATTAGTATAGGAGATACCTGAAAACATATCACACTTTTCATCATAGTGCTTTTACCAATGCATAAAATGCATGGAGAAGTCATTTCGAATGACTGGTCCTCAGTGTTGTGAGAACGATGACTGGTTAATATTTTTGGTGGTTTCTTGTTCAGTCCATTAGCCTACATCATGTGGCAAACCGGTGAGCATGTGGCTCTATTAGTATAGGAGATACCTGAAAACATATCACACTTTTCATCATAGTGCTTTTACCAATGCATAAAATGCATGGAGAAGTCATTTCGAATGACTGGTCCTCAGTGTTGTGAGAACGATGACTGGTTAAAATTTTTGGTGGTTTCTTGTTCAGTCCATAGGCCTACAACATGTGGCAAACCGGTGAGCATGTGGCTCTATTAGTATAGGAGATACCTGAAAACATATCACACTTTTCATCATAGTGCTTTTACCAATGCATAAAATGCATGGAGAAGTCATTTCGAATGACTGGTCCTCAGTGTTGTGAGAACGATGACTGGTTAAAATTTTTGGTGGTTTCTTGTTCAGTCCATAGGCCTACTTCATGTGGCAAACCGGTGAGCATGTGGCTCTATTAGTATAGGAGATACCTGAAAACATATCACACTTTTCATCATAGTGCTTTTACCAATGCATAAAATGCATGGAGAAGTCATTTCGAATGACTGGTCCTCAGTGTTGTGAGAACGATGACTGGTTAAAATTTTTGGTGGTTTCTTGTTCAGTCCATTAGCCTACATCATGTGGCAAACCGGTGAGCATGTGGCTCTATTAGTATAGGAAAAACCTGAAAACATATCACACTTTTCATCATAGTGCTTTTACCAATGCATAAAATGCATGGAGAAGTCATTTCGAATGACTGGTCCTCAGTGTTGTGAGAACGATGACTGGTTAAAATTTTTGATGGTTTCTTGTTCAGTCCATAGGCCTACATCATGTGGCAAACCGGTGAGCATGTGGCTCTATTAGTATAGGAGATACCTGAAAACATATCACACTTTTCATCATAGTGCTTTTACCAATGCATAAAATGCATGGAGAAGTCATTTCGAATGACTGGTCCTCATTGTTGTGAGAACAATGACTGGTTAAAATTTTTGGTGGTTTCTTGTTCAGTCCATAGGCCTACAACATATGGCAAACCGGTGAGCATGTGGCTCTATTAGTATAGGAGATACCTGAAAACATATCACACTTTTCATCATAGTGCTTTTACCAATGCATAAAATGCATGGAGAAGTCATTTCGAATGACTGGTCCTCAGTGTTGTGAGAACGATGACTGGTTAAAATTTTTGGTGGTTTCTTGTTCAGTCCATAGGCCTACATCATGTGGCAAACCGGTGAGCATGTGGCTCTATTAGTATAGGAGATACCTGAAAACATATCACACTTTTCATCATAGTGCTTTTACCAATGCATAAAATGCATGGAGAAGTCATTTCGAATGACTGGTCCTCAGTGTTGTGAGAACGATGACTGGTTAAAATTTTTGGTGGTTTCTTGTTCAGTCCATTAGCCTACATCATGTGGCAAACCGGTGAGCATGTGGCTCTATTAGTATAGGAGATACCTGAAAACATATCACACTTTTCATCATAGTGCTTTTACCAATGCATAAAATGCATGGAGAAGTCATTTCGAATGACTGGTCCTCAGTGTTGTGAGAACGATGACTGGTTAAAATTTTTGGTGGTTTCTTGTTCAGTCCATAGGCCTACATCATGTGGCAAACCGGTGAGCATGTGGCTCTATTAGTATAGGAGATACCTGAAAACATATCACACTTTTCATCATAGTGCTTTTACCAATGCATAAAATGCATGGAGAAGTCATTTCGAATGACTGGTCCTCAGTGTTGTGAGAACGATGACTGGTTAACATTTTTGGTGGTTTCTTGTTCAGTCCATAGGCCTACATCATGTGGCAAACTGGTGAGCATGTGGCTCTATTAGTATAGGAGATACCTGAAAACATATCACACTTTTCATCATAGTGCTTTTACCAATGCATAAAATGCATGGAGAAGTCATTTCGAATGACTGGTCCTCAGTGTTGTGAGAACGATGACTGGTTAAAATTTTTGGTGGTTTCTTGTTCAGTCCATAGGCCTACATCATGTGGCAAACTGGTGAGCATGTGGCTCTATTAGTATAGGAGATACCTGAAAACATATCACACTTTTCATCACAGTGCTTTTACCAATGCATAAAATGCATGGAGAAGTCATTTCGAATGACTGGTCCTCAGTGTTGTGAGAACGATGACTGGTTAAAATTTTTGGTGGTTTCTTGTTCAGTCCATAGGCCTACATCATGTGGCAAACCGGTGAGCATGTGGCTCTATTAGTATAGGAGATACCTGAAAACATATCACACTTTTCATCATAGTGCTTTTACCAATGCATAAAATGCATGGAGAAGTCATTTCGAATGACTGGTCCTCAGTGTTGTGAGAACGATGACTGGTTAAAATTTTTGGTGGTTTCTTGTTCAGTCCATAGGCCTACATCATGTGGCAAACCGGTGAGCATGTGGCTCTATTAGTATAGGAGATACCTGAAAACATATCACACTTTTCATCATAGTGCTTTTACCAATGCATAAAATGCATGGAGAAGTCATTTCGAATGACTGGTCCTCAGTGTTGTGAGAACGATGACTGGTTAAAATTTTTGGTGGTTTCTTGTTCAGTCCATAGGCCTACATCATGTGGCAAACCGGTGAGCATGTGGCTCTATTAGTATAGGAGATACCTGAAAACATATCACACTTTTCATCATAGTGCTTTTACCAATGCATAAAATGCATGGAGAAGTCATTTCGAATGACTGGTCCTCAGTGTTGTGAGAACGATGACTGGTTAAGATTTTTGGTGGTTTCTTGTTCAGTCCATTAGCCTACATCATGTGGCAAACCGGTGAGCATGTGGCTCTATTAGTATAGGAGATACCTGAAAACATATCACACTTTTCATCATAGTGCTTTTACCAATGCATAAAATGCATGGAGAAGTCATTTCGAATGACTGGTCCTCAGTGTTGTGAGAACGATGACTGGTTAAAATTTTTGGTGGTTTCTTGTTCAGTCCATAGGCCTACAACATGTGGCAAACCGGTGAGCATGTGGCTCTATTAGTATAGGAGATATCTGAAAACATATCACACTTTTCATCATAGTGCTTTTACCAATGCATAAAATGCATGGAGAAGTCATTTCGAATGACTGGTCCTCAGTGTTGTGAGAACGATGACTGGTTAAAATTTTTGGTGGTTTCTTGTTCAGTCCATTAGCCTACATCATGTGGCAAACCGGTGAGCATGTGGCTCTATTAGTATAGGAGATACCTGAAAACATATCACACTTTTCATCATAGTGCTTTTACCAATGCATAAAATGCATGGAGAAGTCATTTCGAATGACTGGTCCTCAGTGTTGTGAGAACGATGACTGGTTAAAATTTTTGGTGGTTTCTTGTTCAGTCCATAGGCCTACAACATGTGGCAAACCGGTGAGCATGTGGCTCTATTAGTATAGGAGATACCTGAAAACATATCACACTTTTCATCATAGTGCTTTTACCAATGCATAAAATGCATGGAGAAGTCATTTCGAATGACTGGTCCTCTGTGTTGTGAGAACGATGACTGGTTAAAATTTTTGGTGGTTTCTTGTTCAGTTCATAGGCCTACATCATGTGGCAAACCGGTGAGCATGTGGCTCTATTAGTATAGGAGATGCCTGAAAACATATCACACTTTTCATCATAGTGCTTTTACCAATGCATAAAATGCATGGAGAAGTCATTTCGAATGACTGGTCCTCAGTGTTGTGAGAACGATGACTGGTTAAAATTTTTGGTGGTTTCTTGTTCAGTCCATAGGCCTACATCATGTGGCAAACCGGTGAGCATGTGGCTCTATTAGTATAGGAGATACCTGAAAACATATCACACTTTTCATCATAGTGCTTTTACCAATGCATAAAATGCATGGAGAAGTCATTTCGAATGACTGGTCCTCAGTGTTGTGAGAACGATGACTGGTTAAAATTTTTGGTGGTTTCTTGTTCAGTCCATTGGCCTACATCATGTGGCAAACCGGTGAGCATGTGGCTCTATTAGTATAGGAGATACCTGAAAACATATCACACTTTTCATCATAGTGCTTTTACCAATGCATAAAATGCATGGAGAAGTCATTTCGAATGACTGGTCCTCAGTGTTGTGAGAACGATGACTGGTTAAAATTTTTGGTGGTTTCTTGTTCAGTCCATAGGCCTACATCATGTGGCAAACCGGTGAGCATGTGGCTCTATTAGTATAGGAGATACCTGAAAACATATCACACTTTTCATCACAGTGCTTTTACCAATGCATAAAATGCATGGAGAAGTCATTTCGAATGACTGGTCCTCAGTGTTGTGAGAACGATGACTGGTTAAAATTTTTGGTGGTTTCTTGTTCAGTCCATAGGCCTACATCATGTGGCAAACCGGTGAGCATGTGGCTCTATTAGTATAGGAGATACCTGAAAACATATCACACTTTTCATCATAGTGCTTTTACCAATGCATAAAATGCATGGAGAAGTCATTTCGAATGACTGGTCCTCAGTGTTGTGAGAACGATGACTGGTTAAAATTTTTGGTGGTTTCTTGTTCAGTCCATAGGCCTACATCATGTGGCAAACCGGTGAGCATGTGGCTCTATTAGTATAGGAGATACCTGAAAACATCACACTTTTCATCATAGTGCTTTTACCAATGCATAAAATGCATGGAGAAGTCATTTCGAATGACTGGTCCTCAGTGTTGTGAGAACGATGACTGGTTAAAATTTTTGGTGGTTTCTTGTTCAGTCCATAGGCCTACATCATGTGGCAAACCGGTGAGCATGTGGCTCTATTAGTATAGGAGATACTTGAAAACATATCACACTTTTCATCATAGTGCTTTTACCAATGCATAAAATGCATGGAGAAGTCATTTCGAATGACTGGTCCTCAGTGTTGTAAGAACGATGACTGGTTAAAATTTTTGGTGGTTTCTTGTTCAGTCCATAGGCCTACATCATGTGGCAAACCGGTGAGCATGTGGCTCTATTAGTATAGGAGATACCTGAAAACATATCACACTTTTCATCATAGTGCTTTTACCAATGCATAAAATGCATGGAGAAGTCATTTCGAATGACTGGTCCTCAGTGTTGTGAGAACGATGACTGGTTAAAATTTTTGGTGGTTTCTTGTTCAGTCCATTAGCCTACATCATGTGGCAAACCGGTGAGCATGTGGCTCTATTAGTATAGGAGATACCTGAAAACATATCACACTTTTCATCATAGTGCTTTTACCAATGCATAAAATGCATGGAGAAGTCATTTCGAATGACTGGTCCTCAGTGTTGTGAGAACGATGACTGGTTAAAATTTTTGGTGGTTTCTTGTTCAGTCCATAGGCCTACATCATGTGGCAAACCGGTGAGCATGTGGCTTTATTAGTATAGGAGATACCTGAAAACATATCACACTTTTCATCATAGTGCTTTTACCAATGCATAAAATGCATGGAGAAGTCATTTCGAATGACTGGTCCTCAGTGTTGTGAGAACGATGACTGGTTAATATTTTTGGTGGTTTCTTGTTCAGTCCATTAGCCTACATCATGTGGCAAACCGGTGAGCATGTGGCTCTATTAGTATAGGAGATACCTGAAAACATATCACACTTTTCATCATAGTGCTTTTACCAATGCATAAAATGCATGGAGAAGTCATTTTGAATGACTGGTCCTCAGTGTTGTGAGAACGATGACTGGTTAAAATTTTTGGTGGTTTCTTGTTCAGTCCATAGGCCTACAACATGTGGCAAACCGGTGAGCATGTGGCTCTATTAGTATAGGAGATACCTGAAAACATATCACACTTTTCATCATAGTGCTTTTACCAATGCATAAAATGCATGGAGAAGTCATTTCGAATGACTGGTCCTCAGTGTTGTGAGAACGATGACTGGTTAAAATTTTTGGTGGTTTCTTGTTCAGTCCATAGGCCTACTTCATGTGGCAAACCGGTGAGCATGTGGCTCTATTAGTATAGGAGATACCTGAAAACATATCACACTTTTCATCATAGTGCTTTTACCAATGCATAAAATGCATGGAGAAGTCATTTCGAATGACTGGTCCTCAGTGTTGTGAGAACGATGACTGGTTAAAATTTTTGGTGGTTTCTTGTTCAGTCCATTAGCCTACATCATGTGGCAAACCGGTGAGCATGTGGCTCTATTAGTATAGGAGATACCTGAAAACATATCACACTTTTCATCATAGTGCTTTTACCAATGCATAAAATGCATGGAGAAGTCATTTCGAATGACTGGTCCTCAGTGTTGTGAGAACGATGACTGGTTAAAATTTTTGGTGGTTTCTTGTTCAGTCCATAGGCCTACAACATGTGGCAAACCGGTGAGCATGTGGCTCTATTAGTATAGGAGATACCTGAAAACATATCACACTTTTCATCATAGTGCTTTTACCAATGCATAAAATGCATGGAGAAGTCATTTCGAATGACTGGTCCTCAGTGTTGTGAGAACGATGACTGGTTAAAATTTTTGGTGGTTTCTTGTTCAGTCCATAGGCCTACTTCATGTGGCAAACCGGTGAGCATGTGGCTCTATTAGTATAGGAGATACCTGAAAACATATCACACTTTTCATCATAGTGCTTTTACCAATGCATAAAATGCATGGAGAAGTCATTTCGAATGACTGGTCCTCAGTGTTGTGAGAACGATGACTGGTTAAAATTTTTGGTGGTTTCTTGTTCAGTCCATTAGCCTACATCATGTGGCAAACCGGTGAGCATGTGGCTCTATTAGTATAGGAGATACCTGAAAACATATCACACTTTTCATCATAGTGCTTTTACCAATGCATAAAATGCATGGAGAAGTCATTTCGAATGACTGGTCCTCAGTGTTGTGAGAACGATGACTGGTTAAAATTTTTGATGGTTTCTTGTTCAGTCCATAGGCCTACATCATGTGGCAAACCGGTGAGCATGTGGCTCTATTAGTATAGGAGATACCTGAAAACATATCACACTTTTCATCATAGTGCTTTTACCAATGCATAAAATGCATGGAGAAGTCATTTCGAATGACTGGTCCTCATTGTTGTGAGAACAATGACTGGTTAAAATTTTTGGTGGTTTCTTGTTCAGTCCATAGGCCTACAACATATGGCAAACCGGTGAGCATGTGGCTCTATTAGTATAGGAGATACCTGAAAACATATCACACTTTTCATCATAGTGCTTTTACCAATGCATAAAATGCATGGAGAAGTCATTTCGAATGACTGGTCCTCAGTGTTGTGAGAACGATGACTGGTTAAAATTTTTGGTGGTTTCTTGTTCAGTCCATAGGCCTACATCATGTGGCAAACCGGTGAGCATGTGGCTCTATTAGTATAGGAGATACCTGAAAACATCACACTTTTCATCATAGTGCTTTTACCAATGCATAAAATGCATGGAGAAGTCATTTCGAATGACTGGTCCTCAGTGTTGTGAGAACGATGACTGGTTAAAATTTTTGGTGGTTTCTTGTTCAGTCCATAGGCCTACATCATGTGGCAAACCGGTGAGCATGTGGCTCTATTAGTATAGGAGATACTTGAAAACATATCACACTTTTCATCACAGTGCTTTTACCAATGCATAAAATGCATGGAGAAGTCATTTCGAATGACTGGTCCTCAGTGTTGTAAGAACGATGACTGGTTAAAATTTTTGGTGGTTTCTTGTTCAGTCCATAGGCCTACATCATGTGGCAAACCGGTGAGCATGTGGCTCTATTAGTATAGGAGATACCTGAAAACATATCACACTTTTCATCATAGTGCTTTTACCAATGCATAAAATGCATGGAGAAGTCATTTCGAATGACTGGTCCTCAGTGTTGTGAGAACGATGACTGGTTAAAATTTTTGGTGGTTTCTTGTTCAGTCCATTAGCCTACATCATGTGGCAAACCGGTGAGCATGTGGCTCTATTAGTATAGGAGATACCTGAAAACATATCACACTTTTCATCATAGTGCTTTTACCAATGCATAAAATGCATGGAGAAGTCATTTCGAATGACTGGTCCTCAGTGTTGTGAGAACGATGACTGGTTAAAATTTTTGGTGGTTTCTTGTTCAGTCCATAGGCCTACATCATGTGGCAAACCGGTGAGCATGTGGCTTTATTAGTATAGGAGATACCTGAAAACATCACACTTTTCATCATAGTGCTTTTACCAATGCATAAAATGCATGGAGAAGTCATTTCGAATGACTGGTCCTCAGTGTTGTGAGAACGATGACTGGTTAATATTTTTGGTGGTTTCTTGTTCAGTCCATTAGCCTACATCATGTGGCAAACCGGTGAGCATGTGGCTCTATTAGTATAGGAGATACCTGAAAACATATCACACTTTTCATCATAGTGCTTTTACCAATGCATAAAATGCATGGAGAAGTCATTTCGAATGACTGGTCCTCAGTGTTGTGAGAACGATGACTGGTTAAAATTTTTGGTGGTTTCTTGTTCAGTCCATAGGCCTACTTCATGTGGCAAACCGGTGAGCATGTGGCTCTATTAGTATAGGAGATACCTGAAAACATATCACACTTTTCATCATAGTGCTTTTACCAATGCATAAAATGCATGGAGAAGTCATTTCGAATGACTGGTCCTCAGTGTTGTGAGAACGATGACTGGTTAAAATTTTTGGTGGTTTCTTGTTCAGTCCATTAGCCTACATCATGTGGCAAACCGGTGAGCATGTGGCTCTATTAGTATAGGAGATACCTGAAAACATATCACACTTTTCATCATAGTGCTTTTACCAATGCATAAAATGCATGGAGAAGTCATTTCGAATGACTGGTCCTCAGTGTTGTGAGAACGATGACTGGTTAAAATTTTTGATGGTTTCTTGTTCAGTCCATAGGCCTACATCATGTGGCAAACCGGTGAGCATGTGGCTCTATTAGTATAGGAGATACCTGAAAACATATCACACTTTTCATCATAGTGCTTTTACCAATGCATAAAATGCATGGAGAAGTCATTTCGAATGACTGGTCCTCATTGTTGTGAGAACAATGACTGGTTAAAATTTTTGGTGGTTTCTTGTTCAGTCCATAGGCCTACAACATATGGCAAACCGGTGAGCATGTGGCTCTATTAGTATAGGAGATACCTGAAAACATATCACACTTTTCATCATAGTGCTTTTACCAATGCATAAAATGCATGGAGAAGTCATTTCGAATGACTGGTCCTCAGTGTTGTGAGAACGATGACTGGTTAAAATTTTTGGTGGTTTCTTGTTCAGTCCATAGGCCTACATCATGTGGCAAACCGGTGAGCATGTGGCTCTATTAGTATAGGAGATACCTGAAAACATATCACACTTTTCATCATAGTGCTTTTACCAATGCATAAAATGCATGGAGAAGTCATTTCGAATGACTGGTCCTCAGTGTTGTGAGAACGATGACTGGTTAAAATTTTTGGTGGTTTCTTGTTCAGTCCATTAGCCTACATCATGTGGCAAACCGGTGAGCATGTGGCTCTATTAGTATAGGAGATACCTGAAAACATATCACACTTTTCATCATAGTGCTTTTACCAATGCATAAAATGCATGGAGAAGTCATTTCGAATGACTGGTCCTCAGTGTTGTGAGAACAATGACTGGTTAAAATTTTTGGTGGTTTCTTGTTCAGTCCATAGGCCTACAACATGTGGCAAACCGGTGAGCATGTGGCTCTATTAGTATAGGAGATACCTGAAAACATATCACACTTTTCATCATAGTGCTTTTACCAATGCATAAAATGCATGGAGAAGTCATTTCGAATGACTGGTCCTCAGTGTTGTGAGAACGATGACTGGTTAAAATTTTTGGTGGTTTCTTGTTCAGTCCATAGGCCTACTTCATGTGGCAAACCGGTGAGCATGTGGCTCTATTAGTATAGGAGATACCTGAAAACATATCACACTTTTCATCATAGTGCTTTTACCAATGCATAAAATGCATGGAGAAGTCATTTCGAATGACTGGTCCTCAGTGTTGTGAGAACGATGACTGGTTAAAATTTTTGGTGGTTTCTTGTTCAGTCCATTAGCCTACATCATGTGGCAAACCGGTGAGCATGTGGCTCTATTAGTATAGGAGATACCTGAAAACATATCACACTTTTCATCATAGTGCTTTTACCAATGCAGAAAATGCATGGAGAAGTCATTTCGAATGACTGGTCCTCAGTGTTGTGAGAACGATGACTGGTTAAAATTTTTGATGGTTTCTTGTTCAGTCCATAGGCCTACATCATGTGGCAAACCGGTGAGCATGTGGCTCTATTAGTATAGGAGATACCTGAAAACATATCACACTTTTCATCATAGTGCTTTTACCAATGCATAAAATGCATGGAGAAGTCATTTCGAATGACTGGTCCTCAGTGTTGTGAGAACGATGACTGGTTAAAATTTTTGGTGGTTTCTTGTTCAGTCCATTAGCCTACATCATGTGGCAAACCGGTGAGCATGTGGCTCTATTAGTATAGGAGATACCTGAAAACATATCACACTTTTCATCATAGTGCTTTTACCAATGCATAAAATGCATGGAGAAGTCATTTCGAATGACTGGTCCTCAGTGTTGTGAGAACGATGACTGGTTAACATTTTTGGTGGTTTCTTGTTCAGTCCATAGGCCTACGTCATGTGGCAAACTGGTGAGCATGTGGCTCTATTAGTATAGGAGATACCTGAAAACATATCACACTTTTCATCATAGTGCTTTTACCAATGCATAAAATGCATGGAGAAGTCATTTCGAATGACTGGTCCTCAGTGTTGTGAGAACGATGACTGGTTAAAATTTTTGGTGGTTTCTTGTTCAGTCCATAGGCCTACATCATGTGGCAAACCGGTGAGCATGTGGCTCTATTAGTATAGGAGATACCTGAAAACATATCACACTTTTCATCATAGTGCTTTTACCAATGCATAAAATGCATGGAGAAGTCATTTCGAATGACTGGTCCTCAGTGTTGTGAGAACGATGACTGGTTAAAATTTTTGGTGGTTTCTTGTTCAGTCCATTAGCCTACATCATGTGGCAAACCGGTGAGCATGTGGCTCTATTAGTATAGGAGATACCTGAAAACATATCACACTTTTCATCATAGTGCTTTTACCAATGCATAAAATGCATGGAGAAGTCATTTCGAATGACTGGTCCTCAGTGTTGTGAGAACGATGACTGGTTAAAATTTTTGGTGGTTTCTTGTTCAGTCCATAGGCCTACATCATGTGGCAAACCGGTGAGCATGTGGCTCTATTAGTATAGGAGATACCTGAAAACATATCACACTTTTCATCATAGTGCTTTTACCAATGCATAAAATGCATGGAGAAGTCATTTCGAATGACTGGTCCTCAGTGTTGTGAGAACGATGACTGGTTAAAATTTTTGGTGGTTTCTTGTTCAGTCCATAGGCCTACAACATGTGGCAAACCGGTGAGCATGTGGCTCTATTAGTATAGGAGATACCTGAAAACATATCACACTTTTCATCATAGTGCTTTTACCAATGCATAAAATGCATGGAGAAGTCATTTCGAATGACTGGTACTCTGTGTTGTGAGAACGATGACTGGTTAAAATTTTTGGTGGTTTCTTGTTCAGTTCATAGGCCTACATCATGTGGCAAACCGGTGAGCATGTGGCTCTATTAGTATAGGAGATGCCTGAAAACATATCACACTTTTCATCATAGTGCTTTTACCAATGCATAAAATGCATGGAGAAGTCATTTCGAATGACTGGTCCTCAGTGTTGTGAGAACGATGACTGGTTAAAATTTTTGGTGGTTTCTTGTTCAGTCCATAGGCCTACATCATGTGGCAAACCGGTGAGCATGTGGCTCTATTAGTATAGGAGATACCTGAAAACATATCACACTTTTCATCATAGTGCTTTTACCAATGCATAAAATGCATGGAGAAGTCATTTCGAATGACTGGTCCTCAGTGTTGTGAGAACGATGACTGGTTAAAATTTTTGGTGGTTTCTTGTTCAGTCCATAGGCCTACATCATGTGGCAAACCGGTGAGCATGTGGCTCTATTAGTATAGGAGATACCTGAAAACATATCACACTTTTCATCATAGTGCTTTTACCAATGCATAAAATGCATGGAGAAGTCATTTCGAATGACTGGTCCTCAGTGTTGTGAGAACGATGACTGGTTAAAATTTTTGGTGGTTTCTTGTTCAGTCCATAGGCCTACATCATGTGGCAAACCGGTGAGCATGTGGCTCTATTAGTATAGGAGATACCTGAAAACATATCACACTTTTCATCACAGTGCTTTTACCAATGCATAAAATGCATGGAGAAGTCATTTCGAATGACTGGTCCTCAGTGTTGTGAGAACGATGACTGGTTAAAATTTTTGGTGGTTTCTTGTTCAGTCCATAGGCCTACATCATGTGGCAAACCGGTGAGCATGTGGCTCTATTAGTATAGGAGATACCTGAAAACATATCACACTTTTCATCATAGTGCTTTTACCAATGCATAAAATGCATGGAGAAGTCATTTCGAATGACTGGTCCTCAGTGTTGTGAGAACGATGACTGGTTAAAATTTTTGGTGGTTTCTTGTTCAGTCCATAGGCCTACATCATGTGGCAAACCGGTGAGCATGTGGCTCTATTAGTATAGGAGATACCTGAAAACATATCACACTTTTCATCATAGTGCTTTTACCAATGCATAAAATGCATGGAGAAGTCATTTCGAATGACTGGTCCTCAGTGTTGTGAGAACGATGACTGGTTAAAATTTTTGGTGGTTTCTTGTTCAGTCCATAGGCCTACATCATGTGGCAAACCGGTGAGCATGTGGCTCTATTAGTATAGGAGATACCTGAAAACATATCACATTTTTCATCATAGTGCTTTTACCAATGCATAAAATGCATGGAGAAGTCATTTCGAATGACTGGTCCTCAGTGTTGTGAGAACGATGACTGGTTAAAATTTTTGGTGGTTTCTTGTTCAGTCCATTAGCCTACATCATGTGGCAAACCGGTGAGCATGTGGCTCTATTAGTATAGGAGATACCTGAAAACATATCACACTTTTCATCATAGTGCTTTTACCAATGCATAAAATGCATGGAGAAGTCATTTCGAATGACTGGTCCTCAGTGTTGTGAGAACGATGACTGGTTAAAATTTTTGGTGGTTTCTTGTTCAGTCCATAGGCCTACATCATGTGGCAAACCGGTGAGCATGTGGCTCTATTAGTATAGGAGATACCTGAAAACATATCACACTTTTCATCATAGTGCTTTTACCAATGCATAAAATGCATGGAGAAGTCATTTCGAATGACTGGTCCTCAGTGTTGTGAGAACGATGACTGGTTAAAATTTTTGGTGGTTTCTTGTTCAGTCCATTAGCCTACATCATGTGGCAAACCGGTGAGCATGTGGCTCTATTAGTATAGGAGATACCTGAAAACATATCACACTTTTCATCATAGTGCTTTTACCAATGCATAAAATGCATGGAGAAGTCATTTCGAATGACTGGTCCTCAGTGTTGTGAGAACGATGACTGGTTAAAATTTTTGGTGGTTTCTTGTTCAGTCCATTAGCCTACATCATGTGGCAAACCGGTGAGCATGTGGCTCTATTAGTATAGGAGATACCTGAAAACATATCACACTTTTCATCATAGTGCTTTTACCAATGCATAAAATGCATGGAGAAGTCATTTCGAATGACTGGTCCTCAGTGTTGTGAGAACGATGACTGGTTAAAATTTTTGATGGTTTCTTGTTCAGTCCATAGGCCTACATCATGTGGCAAACCGGTGAGCATGTGGCTCTATTAGTATAGGAGATACCTGAAAACATATCACACTTTTCATCATAGTGCTTTTACCAATGCATAAAATGCATGGAGAAGTCATTTCGAATGACTGGTCCTCATTGTTGTGAGAACAATGACTGGTTAAAATTTTTGGTGGTTTCTTGTTCAGTCCATAGGCCTACAACATATGGCAAACCGGTGAGCATGTGGCTCTATTAGTATAGGAGATACCTGAAAACATATCACACTTTTCATCATAGTGCTTTTACCAATGCATAAAATGCATGGAGAAGTCATTTCGAATGACTGGTCCTCAGTGTTGTGAGAACGATGACTGGTTAAAATTTTTGGTGGTTTCTTGTTCAGTCCATAGGCCTACATCATGTGGCAAACCGGTGAGCATGTGGCTCTATTAGTATAGGAGATACCTGAAAACATCACACTTTTCATCATAGTGCTTTTACCAATGCATAAAATGCATGGAGAAGTCATTTCGAATGACTGGTCCTCAGTGTTGTGAGAACGATGACTGGTTAAAATTTTTGGTGGTTTCTTGTTCAGTCCATAGGCCTACATCATGTGGCAAACCGGTGAGCATGTGGCTCTATTAGTATAGGAGATACTTGAAAACATATCACACTTTTCATCACAGTGCTTTTACCAATGCATAAAATGCATGGAGAAGTCATTTCGAATGACTGGTCCTCAGTGTTGTAAGAACGATGACTGGTTAAAATTTTTGGTGGTTTCTTGTTCAGTCCATAGGCCTACATCATGTGGCAAACCGGTGAGCATGTGGCTCTATTAGTATAGGAGATACCTGAAAACATATCACACTTTTCATCATAGTGCTTTTACCAATGCATAAAATGCATGGAGAAGTCATTTCGAATGACTGGTCCTCAGTGTTGTGAGAACGATGACTGGTTAAAATTTTTGGTGGTTTCTTGTTCAGTCCATTAGCCTACATCATGTGGCAAACCGGTGAGCATGTGGCTCTATTAGTATAGGAGATACCTGAAAACATATCACACTTTTCATCATAGTGCTTTTACCAATGCATAAAATGCATGGAGAAGTCATTTCGAATGACTGGTCCTCAGTGTTGTGAGAACGATGACTGGTTAAAATTTTTGGTGGTTTCTTGTTCAGTCCATAGGCCTACATCATGTGGCAAACCGGTGAGCATGTGGCTTTATTAGTATAGGAGATACCTGAAAACATCACACTTTTCATCATAGTGCTTTTACCAATGCATAAAATGCATGGAGAAGTCATTTCGAATGACTGGTCCTCAGTGTTGTGAGAACGATGACTGGTTAATATTTTTGGTGGTTTCTTGTTCAGTCCATTAGCCTACATCATGTGGCAAACCGGTGAGCATGTGGCTCTATTAGTATAGGAGATACCTGAAAACATATCACACTTTTCATCATAGTGCTTTTACCAATGCATAAAATGCATGGAGAAGTCATTTCGAATGACTGGTCCTCAGTGTTGTGAGAACGATGACTGGTTAAAATTTTTGGTGGTTTCTTGTTCAGTCCATAGGCCTACTTCATGTGGCAAACCGGTGAGCATGTGGCTCTATTAGTATAGGAGATACCTGAAAACATATCACACTTTTCATCATAGTGCTTTTACCAATGCATAAAATGCATGGAGAAGTCATTTCGAATGACTGGTCCTCAGTGTTGTGAGAACGATGACTGGTTAAAATTTTTGGTGGTTTCTTGTTCAGTCCATTAGCCTACATCATGTGGCAAACCGGTGAGCATGTGGCTCTATTAGTATAGGAGATACCTGAAAACATATCACACTTTTCATCATAGTGCTTTTACCAATGCATAAAATGCATGGAGAAGTCATTTCGAATGACTGGTCCTCAGTGTTGTGAGAACG
Organism: Ranitomeya imitator; assembly: GCF_032444005.1. Taxonomy (NCBI): domain Eukaryota; kingdom Metazoa; phylum Chordata; class Amphibia; order Anura; family Dendrobatidae; genus Ranitomeya; species Ranitomeya imitator. The sequence continues at coordinate 5,626 of NW_027193729.1, read as the reverse complement.
ATGACTGGTTAAAATTTTTGATGGTTTCTTGTTCAGTCCATAGGCCTACATCATGTGGCAAACCGGTGAGCATGTGGCTCTATTAGTATAGGAGATACCTGAAAACATATCACACTTTTCATCATAGTGCTTTTACCAATGCATAAAATGCATGGAGAAGTCATTTCGAATGACTGGTCCTCATTGTTGTGAGAACAATGACTGGTTAAAATTTTTGGTGGTTTCTTGTTCAGTCCATAGGCCTACAACATATGGCAAACCGGTGAGCATGTGGCTCTATTAGTATAGGAGATACCTGAAAACATATCACACTTTTCATCATAGTGCTTTTACCAATGCATAAAATGCATGGAGAAGTCATTTCGAATGACTGGTCCTCAGTGTTGTGAGAACGATGACTGGTTAAAATTTTTGGTGGTTTCTTGTTCAGTCCATAGGCCTACATCATGTGGCAAACCGGTGAGCATGTGGCTCTATTAGTATAGGAGATACCTGAAAACATATCACACTTTTCATCATAGTGCTTTTACCAATGCATAAAATGCATGGAGAAGTCATTTCGAATGACTGGTCCTCAGTGTTGTGAGAACGATGACTGGTTAAAATTTTTGGTGGTTTCTTGTTCAGTCCATTAGCCTACATCATGTGGCAAACCGGTGAGCATGTGGCTCTATTAGTATAGGAGATACCTGAAAACATATCACACTTTTCATCATAGTGCTTTTACCAATGCATAAAATGCATGGAGAAGTCATTTCGAATGACTGGTCCTCAGTGTTGTGAGAACAATGACTGGTTAAAATTTTTGGTGGTTTCTTGTTCAGTCCATAGGCCTACAACATGTGGCAAACCGGTGAGCATGTGGCTCTATTAGTATAGGAGATACCTGAAAACATATCACACTTTTCATCATAGTGCTTTTACCAATGCATAAAATGCATGGAGAAGTCATTTCGAATGACTGGTCCTCAGTGTTGTGAGAACGATGACTGGTTAAAATTTTTGGTGGTTTCTTGTTCAGTCCATAGGCCTACTTCATGTGGCAAACCGGTGAGCATGTGGCTCTATTAGTATAGGAGATACCTGAAAACATATCACACTTTTCATCATAGTGCTTTTACCAATGCATAAAATGCATGGAGAAGTCATTTCGAATGACTGGTCCTCAGTGTTGTGAGAACGATGACTGGTTAAAATTTTTGGTGGTTTCTTGTTCAGTCCATTAGCCTACATCATGTGGCAAACCGGTGAGCATGTGGCTCTATTAGTATAGGAGATACCTGAAAACATATCACACTTTTCATCATAGTGCTTTTACCAATGCAGAAAATGCATGGAGAAGTCATTTCGAATGACTGGTCCTCAGTGTTGTGAGAACGATGACTGGTTAAAATTTTTGATGGTTTCTTGTTCAGTCCATAGGCCTACATCATGTGGCAAACCGGTGAGCATGTGGCTCTATTAGTATAGGAGATACCTGAAAACATATCACACTTTTCATCATAGTGCTTTTACCAATGCATAAAATGCATGGAGAAGTCATTTCGAATGACTGGTCCTCAGTGTTGTGAGAACGATGACTGGTTAAAATTTTTGGTGGTTTCTTGTTCAGTCCATTAGCCTACATCATGTGGCAAACCGGTGAGCATGTGGCTCTATTAGTATAGGAGATACCTGAAAACATATCACACTTTTCATCATAGTGCTTTTACCAATGCATAAAATGCATGGAGAAGTCATTTCGAATGACTGGTCCTCAGTGTTGTGAGAACGATGACTGGTTAACATTTTTGGTGGTTTCTTGTTCAGTCCATAGGCCTACGTCATGTGGCAAACTGGTGAGCATGTGGCTCTATTAGTATAGGAGATACCTGAAAACATATCACACTTTTCATCATAGTGCTTTTACCAATGCATAAAATGCATGGAGAAGTCATTTCGAATGACTGGTCCTCAGTGTTGTGAGAACGATGACTGGTTAAAATTTTTGGTGGTTTCTTGTTCAGTCCATAGGCCTACATCATGTGGCAAACCGGTGAGCATGTGGCTCTATTAGTATAGGAGATACCTGAAAACATATCACACTTTTCATCATAGTGCTTTTACCAATGCATAAAATGCATGGAGAAGTCATTTCGAATGACTGGTCCTCAGTGTTGTGAGAACGATGACTGGTTAAAATTTTTGGTGGTTTCTTGTTCAGTCCATTAGCCTACATCATGTGGCAAACCGGTGAGCATGTGGCTCTATTAGTATAGGAGATACCTGAAAACATATCACACTTTTCATCATAGTGCTTTTACCAATGCATAAAATGCATGGAGAAGTCATTTCGAATGACTGGTCCTCAGTGTTGTGAGAACGATGACTGGTTAAAATTTTTGGTGGTTTCTTGTTCAGTCCATAGGCCTACATCATGTGGCAAACCGGTGAGCATGTGGCTCTATTAGTATAGGAGATACCTGAAAACATATCACACTTTTCATCATAGTGCTTTTACCAATGCATAAAATGCATGGAGAAGTCATTTCGAATGACTGGTCCTCAGTGTTGTGAGAACGATGACTGGTTAAAATTTTTGGTGGTTTCTTGTTCAGTCCATAGGCCTACAACATGTGGCAAACCGGTGAGCATGTGGCTCTATTAGTATAGGAGATACCTGAAAACATATCACACTTTTCATCATAGTGCTTTTACCAATGCATAAAATGCATGGAGAAGTCATTTCGAATGACTGGTCCTCTGTGTTGTGAGAACGATGACTGGTTAAAATTTTTGGTGGTTTCTTGTTCAGTTCATAGGCCTACATCATGTGGCAAACCGGTGAGCATGTGGCTCTATTAGTATAGGAGATGCCTGAAAACATATCACACTTTTCATCATAGTGCTTTTACCAATGCATAAAATGCATGGAGAAGTCATTTCGAATGACTGGTCCTCAGTGTTGTGAGAACGATGACTGGTTAAAATTTTTGGTGGTTTCTTGTTCAGTCCATAGGCCTACATCATGTGGCAAACCGGTGAGCATGTGGCTCTATTAGTATAGGAGATACCTGAAAACATATCACACTTTTCATCATAGTGCTTTTACCAATGCATAAAATGCATGGAGAAGTCATTTCGAATGACTGGTCCTCAGTGTTGTGAGAACGATGACTGGTTAAAATTTTTGGTGGTTTCTTGTTCAGTCCATAGGCCTACATCATGTGGCAAACCGGTGAGCATGTGGCTCTATTAGTATAGGAGATACCTGAAAACATATCACACTTTTCATCATAGTGCTTTTACCAATGCATAAAATGCATGGAGAAGTCATTTCGAATGACTGGTCCTCAGTGTTGTGAGAACGATGACTGGTTAAAATTTTTGGTGGTTTCTTGTTCAGTCCATAGGCCTACATCATGTGGCAAACCGGTGAGCATGTGGCTCTATTAGTATAGGAGATACCTGAAAACATATCACACTTTTCATCACAGTGCTTTTACCAATGCATAAAATGCATGGAGAAGTCATTTCGAATGACTGGTCCTCAGTGTTGTGAGAACGATGACTGGTTAAAATTTTTGGTGGTTTCTTGTTCAGTCCATAGGCCTACATCATGTGGCAAACCGGTGAGCATGTGGCTCTATTAGTATAGGAGATACCTGAAAACATATCACACTTTTCATCATAGTGCTTTTACCAATGCATAAAATGCATGGAGAAGTCATTTCGAATGACTGGTCCTCAGTGTTGTGAGAACGATGACTGGTTAAAATTTTTGGTGGTTTCTTGTTCAGTCCATAGGCCTACATCATGTGGCAAACCGGTGAGCATGTGGCTCTATTAGTATAGGAGATACCTGAAAACATATCACACTTTTCATCATAGTGCTTTTACCAATGCATAAAATGCATGGAGAAGTCATTTCGAATGACTGGTCCTCAGTGTTGTGAGAACGATGACTGGTTAAAATTTTTGGTGGTTTCTTGTTCAGTCCATAGGCCTACATCATGTGGCAAACCGGTGAGCATGTGGCTCTATTAGTATAGGAGATACCTGAAAACATATCACATTTTTCATCATAGTGCTTTTACCAATGCATAAAATGCATGGAGAAGTCATTTCGAATGACTGGTCCTCAGTGTTGTGAGAACGATGACTGGTTAAAATTTTTGGTGGTTTCTTGTTCAGTCCATTAGCCTACATCATGTGGCAAACCGGTGAGCATGTGGCTCTATTAGTATAGGAGATACCTGAAAACATATCACACTTTTCATCATAGTGCTTTTACCAATGCATAAAATGCATGGAGAAGTCATTTCGAATGACTGGTCCTCAGTGTTGTGAGAACGATGACTGGTTAAAATTTTTGGTGGTTTCTTGTTCAGTCCATAGGCCTACATCATGTGGCAAACCGGTGAGCATGTGGCTCTATTAGTATAGGAGATACCTGAAAACATATCACACTTTTCATCATAGTGCTTTTACCAATGCATAAAATGCATGGAGAAGTCATTTCGAATGACTGGTCCTCAGTGTTGTGAGAACGATGACTGGTTAAAATTTTTGGTGGTTTCTTGTTCAGTCCATTAGCCTACATCATGTGGCAAACCGGTGAGCATGTGGCTCTATTAGTATAGGAGATACCTGAAAACATATCACACTTTTCATCATAGTGCTTTTACCAATGCATAAAATGCATGGAGAAGTCATTTCGAATGACTGGTCCTCAGTGTTGTGAGAACGATGACTGGTTAAAATTTTTGGTGGTTTCTTGTTCAGTCCATTAGCCTACATCATGTGGCAAACCGGTGAGCATGTGGCTCTATTAGTATAGGAGATACCTGAAAACATATCACACTTTTCATCATAGTGCTTTTACCAATGCATAAAATGCATGGAGAAGTCATTTCGAATGACTGGTCCTCAGTGTTGTGAGAACGATGACTGGTTAAAATTTTTGGTGGTTTCTTGTTCAGTCCATAGGCCTACAACATGTGGCAAACCGGTGAGCATGTGGCTCTATTAGTATAGGAGATACCTGAAAACATATCACACTTTTCATCATAGTGCTTTTACCAATGCATAAAATGCATGGAGAAGTCATTTCGAATGACTGGTCCTCTGTGTTGTGAGAACGATGACTGGTTAAAATTTTTGGTGGTTTCTTGTTCAGTTCATAGGCCTACATCATGTGGCAAACCGGTGAGCATGTGGCTCTATTAGTATAGGAGATGCCTGAAAACATATCACACTTTTCATCATAGTGCTTTTACCAATGCATAAAATGCATGGAGAAGTCATTTCGAATGACTGGTCCTCAGTGTTGTGAGAACGATGACTGGTTAAAATTTTTGGTGGTTTCTTGTTCAGTCCATAGGCCTACATCATGTGGCAAACCGGTGAGCATGTGGCTCTATTAGTATAGGAGATACCTGAAAACATATCACACTTTTCATCATAGTGCTTTTACCAATGCATAAAATGCATGGAGAAGTCATTTCGAATGACTGGTCCTCAGTGTTGTGAGAACGATGACTGGTTAAAATTTTTGGTGGTTTCTTGTTCAGTCCATTAGCCTACATCATGTGGCAAACCGGTGAGCATGTGGCTCTATTAGTATAGGAGATACCTGAAAACATAT
>NW_027193728.1:0-29171 GCF_032444005.1 Ranitomeya imitator | reverse complement strand
TTACCAATGCATAAAATGCATGGAGAAGTCATTTTGAATGACTGGTCCTCAGTGTTGTGAGAACGATGACTGGATAAAATTTTTGGGTGGTTTCTTGTTCAGTCCATAGGCCTACATCATGTGGCAAAACCGGTGAGCATGTGGCTCTATTAGTATAGGAGATACCTGAAAACTATATCACACTTTTCATCATAGTGCTTTTACCAATGCATAAAATGCATTGGAGAAGTCATTTCGAATGACTGGTCCTCAGTGTTGTGAGAACGATGACTGGTTAAAATTTTTGGTGGTTTCTTGTTCAGTCCATAGGCCTACATCATGTGGCAAACCGGTGAGCATGTGGCTCTATTAGTACAGGAGATACCTGAAAACATATCACACTTTTCATCATAGTGCTTTTACCAATGCATAAAATGCATGGAGAAGTCATTTCGAATGACTGGTCCTCAGTGTTGTGAGAACGATGACTGGTTAAAATTTTTGGTGGTTTCTTGTTCAGTCCATAGGCCTACATCATGTGGCAAACCGGTGAGCATGTGGCTCTATTAGTATAGGAGATACCTGAAAACATATCACACTTTTCATCATAGTGCTTTTACCAATGCATAAAATGCATGGAGAAGTCATTTCGAATGACTGGTCCTCAGTGTTGTGAGAACGATGACTGGTTAAAATTTTTGGTGGTTTCTTGTTCAGTCCATAGGCCTACATCATGTGGCAAACCGGTGAGCATGTGGCTCTATTAGTATAGGAGATACCTGAAAACATATCACACTTTTCATCATAGTGCTTTTACCAATGCATAAAATGCATGGAGAAGTCATTTCGAATGACTGGTCCTCAGTGTTGTGAGAACGATGACTGGTTAAAATTTTTGGTGGTTTCTTGTTCAGTCCATAGGCCTACATCATGTGGCAAACCGGTGAGCATGTGGCTCTATTAGTATAGGAGATACCTGAAAACATATCACACTTTTCATCATAGTGCTTTTACCAATGCATAAAATGCATGGAGAAGTCATTTCGAATGACTGGTCCTCAGTGTTGTGAGAACGATGACTGGTTAAATTTTTGGTGGTTTCTTGTTCAGTCCATAGGCCTACATCATGTGGCAAACCGGTGAGCATGTGGCTCTATTAGTATAGGAGATACCTGAAAACATATCACACTTTTCATCATAGTGCTTTTACCAATGCATAAAATGCATGGAGAAGTCATTTCGAATGACTGGTCCTCAGTGTTGTGAGAACGATGACTGGTTAAAATTTTTGGTGGTTTCTTGTTCAGTCCATAGGCCTACATCATGTGGCAAACCGGTGAGCATGTGGCTCTATTAGTATAGGAGATACCTGAAAACATATCACACTTTTCATCATAGTGCTTTTACCAATGCATAAAATGCATGGAGAAGTCATTTCGAATGACTGGTCCTCAGTGTTGTGAGAACGATGACTGGTTAAAATTTTTGGTGGTTTCTTGTTCAGTCCATAGGCCTACATCATGTGGCAAACCGGTGAGCATGTGGCTCTATTAGTATAGGAGATACCTGAAAACATATCACACTTTTCATCATAGTGCTTTTACCAATGCATAAAATGCATGGAGAAGTCATTTCGAATGACTGGTCCTCAGTGTTGTGAGAACGATGACTGGTTGAAATTTTTGGTGGTTTCTTGTTCATTCCATAGGCCTACATCATGTGGCAAACCGGTGAGCATGTGGCTCTATTAGTATAGGAGATACCTGAAAACATATCACACTTTTCATCATAGTGCTTTTACCAATGCATAAAATGCATGGAGAAGTCATTTCGAATGACTGGTCCTCAGTGTTGTGAGAACGATGACTGGTTAAAATTTTTGGTGGTTTCTTGTTCAGTCCATAGGCCTACATCATGTGGCAAACCGGTGAGCATGTGGCTCTATTAGTATAGGAGATACCTGAAAACATATCACACTTTTCATCATAGTGCTTTTACCAATGCATAAAATGCATGGAGAAGTCATTTCGAATGACTGGTCCTCAGTGTTGTGAGAACGATGACTGGTTAAAATTTTTGGTGGTTTCTTGTTCAGTCCATAGGCCTACATCATGTGGCAAACCGGTGAGCATGTGGCTCTATTAGTATAGGAGATACCTGAAAACATATCACACTTTTCATCATAGTGCTTTTACCAATGCATAAAATGCATGGAGAAGTCATTTCGAATGACTGGTCCTCAGTGTTGTGAGAACGATGACTGGTTAAAATTTTTGGTGGTTTCTTGTTCAGTCCATAGGCCTACATCATGTGGCAAACCGGTGAGCATGTGGCTCTATTAGTATAGGAGATACCTGAAAACATATCACACTTTTCATCATAGTGCTTTTACCAATGCATAAAATGCATGGAGAAGTCATTTCGAATGACTGGTCCTCAGTGTTGTGAGAACGATGACTGGTTAAAATTTTTGGTGGTTTCTTGTTCAGTCCATAGGCCTACATCATGTGGCAAACCGGTGAGCATGTGGCTCTATTAGTATAGGAGATACCTGAAAACATATCACACTTTTCATCATAGTGCTTTTACCAATGCATAAAATGCATGGAGAAGTCATTTCGAATGACTGGTCCTCAGTGTTGTGAGAACGATGACTGGTTAAAATTTTTGGTGGTTTCTTGTTCAGTCCATAGGCCTACATCATGTGGCAAACCGGTGAGCATGTGGCTCTATTAGTATAGGAGATACCCTGAAAACATATCACACTTTTCATCATAGTGCTTTTACCAATGCATAAAATGCATGGAGAAGTCATTTCGAATGACTGCTCCTCAGTGTTGTGAGAACGATGACTGGTTAAAATTTTTGGTGGTTTCTTGTTCAGTCCATAGGCCTACATCATGTGGCAAACCGGTGAGCATGTGGCTCTATTAGTATAGGAGATACCTGAAAACATATCACACTTTTCATCATAGTGCTTTTACCAATGCATAAAATGCATGGAGAAGTCATTTCGAATGACTGGTCCCTCAGTGTTGTGAGAACGATGACTGGTTAAAATTTTTGGTGGTTTCTTGTTCAGTCCATAGGCCTACATCATGTGGCAAATCGGTGAGCATGTGGCTCTATTAGTATAGGAGATACCTGAAAACATATCACACTTTTCATCATAGTGCTTTTACCAATGCATAAAATGCATGGAGAAGTCATTTCGAATGACTGGTCCTCAGTGTTGTGAGAACGATGACTGGTTAAAATTTTTGGTGGTTTCTTGTTCAGTCCATAGGCCTACATCATGTGGCAAACCGGTGAGCATGTGGCTCTATTAGTATAGGAGATACCTGAAAACATATCACACTTTTCATCATAGTGCTTTTACCAATGCATAAAATGCATGGAGAAGTCATTTCGAATGACTGGTCCTCAGTGTTGTGAGAACGATGACTGGTTAAAATTTTTGGTGGTTTCTTGTTCAGTCCATAGGCCTACATCATGTGGCAAACCGGTGAGCATGTGGCTCTATTAGTATAGGAGATACCTGAAAACATATCACACTTTTTATCATAGTGCTTTTACCAATGCATAAAATGCATGGAGAAGTCATTTCGAATGACTGGTCCTCACTGTTGTGAGAACGATGACTGGTTAAAATTTTTGGTGGTTTCTTGTTCAGTCCATAGGCCTACATCATGTGGCAAACCGGTGAGCATGTGGCTCTATTAGTATAGGAGATACCTGAAAACATATCACACTTTTCATCATAGTGCTTTTACCAATGCATAAAATGCATGGAGAAGTCATTTCGAATGACTGGTCCTCAGTGTTGTGAGAACGATGACTGGTTAAAATTTTTGGTGGTTTCTTGTTCAGTCCATAGGCCTACATCATGTGGCAAACCGGTGAGCATGTGGCTCTATTAGTATAGGAGATACCTGAAAACATATCACACTTTTCATCATAGTGCTTTTACCAATGCATAAAATGCATGGAGAAGTCATTTCGAATGACTGGTCCTCAGTGTTGTGAGAACGATGACTGGTTAAAATTTTTGGTGGTTTCTTGTTCAGTCCATAGGCCTACATCATGTGGCAAACCGGTGAGCATGTGGCTCTATTAGTATAGGAGATACCTGAAAACATATCACACTTTTCATCATAGTGCTTTTACCAATGCATAAAATGCATGGAGAAGTCATTTCGAATGACTGGTCCTCAGTGTTGTGAGAACGATGACTGGTTAAATTTTTTGGTGGTTTCTTGTTCAGTCCATAGGCCTACATCATGTGGCAAACCGGTGAGCATGTGGCTCTATTAGTATAGGAGATACCTGAAAACATATCACACTTTTCATCATAGTGCTTTTACCAATGCATAAAATGCATGGAGAAGTCATTTCGAATGACTGGTCCTCAGTGTTGTGAGAACGATGACTGGTTAAAATTTTTGGTGGTTTCTTGTTCAGTCCATAGGCCTACACCATGTGGCAAACCGGTGAGCATGTGGCTCTATTAGTATAGGAGATACCTGAAAACATATCACACTTTTCATCAAAGTGCTTTTGCCAATGCATAAAATGCATGGAGAAGTCATTTCGAATGACTGGTCCTCAGTGTTGTGAGAACGATGACTGGTTAAAATTTTTGGTGGTTTCTTGTTCAGTCCATAGGCCTACATCATGTGGCAAACCGGTGAGCATGTGGCTCTATTAGTATAGGAGATACCTGAAAACATATCACACTTTTCATCATAGTGCTTTTACCAATGCATAAAATGCATGGAGAAGTCATTTCGAATGACTGGTCCTCAGTGTTGTGAGAACGATGACTGGTTAAAATTTTTGGTGGTTTCTTGTTCAGTCCATAGGCCTACATCATGTGGCAAACCGGTGAGCATGTGGCTCTATTAGTATAGGAGATACCTGAAAACATATCACACTTTTCATCATAGTGCTTTTACCAATGCATAAAATGCATGGAGAAGTCATTTCGAATGACTGGTCCTCAGTGTTGTGAGAACGATGACTGGTTAAAATTTTTGGTGGTTTCTTGTTCAGTCCATAGGCCTACATCATGTGGCAAACCGGTGAGCATGTGGCTCTATTAGTATAGGAGATACCTGAAAACATATCACACTTTTCATCATAGTGCTTTTACCAATGCATAAAATGCATGGAGAAGTCATTTCGAATGACTGGTCCTCAGTGTTGTGAGAACGATGACTGGTTGAAATTTTTGGTGGTTTCTTGTTCAGTCCATAGGCCTACATCATGTGGCAAACCGGTGAGCATGTGGCTCTATTAGTATAGGAGATACCTGAAAACATATCACACTTTTCATCATAGTGCTTTTACCAATGCATAAAATGCATGGAGAAAGTCATTTCGAATGACTGGTCCTCAGTGTTGTGAGAACGATGACTGGTTAAAATTTTTGGTGGTCTCTTGTTCAGTCCATAGGCCTACATCATGTGGCAAACCGGTGAGCATGTGGCTCTATTAGTATAGGAGATACCTGAAAACATATCACACTTTTCATCATAGTGCTTTTACCAATGCATAAAATGCATGGAGAAGTCATTTCGAATGACTGGTCCTCAGTGTTGTGAGAACGATGACTGGTTAAAATTTTTGGTGGTTTCTTGTTCAGTCAATAGGCCTACATCATGTGGCAAACCGGTGAGCATGTGGCTCTATTAGTATAGGAGATACCTGAAAACATATCACACTTTTCATCATAGTGCTTTTACCAATGCATAAAATGCATGGAGAAGTCATTTCGAATGACTGGTCCTCAGTGTTGTGAGAACGATGACTGGTTAAAATTTTTGGTGGTTTCTTGTTCAGTCCCATAGGCCTACATCATGTGGCAAACCGGTGAGCATGTGGCTCTATTAGTACAGGAGATACCTGAAAACATATCACACTTTTCATCATAGTGCTTTTACCAATGCATAAAATGCATGGAGAAGTCATTTCGAATGACTGGTCCTCAGTGTTGTGAGAACGATGACTGGTTAAAATTTTTGGTGGTTTCTTGTTCAGTCCATAGGCCTACATCATGTGGCAAACCGGTGAGCATGTGGCTCTATTAGTATAGGAGATACCTGAAAACATATCACACTTTTCATCATAGTGCTTTTACCAAAGCATAAAATGCATGGAGAAGTCATTTCGAATGACTGGTCCTCAGTGTTGTGAGAACGATGACTGGTTAAAATTTTTGGTGGTTTCTTGTTCAGTCCATAGGCCTACATCATGTGGCAAACCGGTGAGCATGTGGCTCTATTAGTATAGGAGATACCTGAAAACATATCACACTTTTCATCATAGTGCTTTTACCAATGCATAAAATGCATGGAGAAGTCATTTCGAATGACTGGTCCTCAGTGTTGTGAGAACGATGACTGGTTAAAATTTTTGGTGGTTTCTTGTTCAGTCCATAGGCCTACATCATGTGGCAAACCGGTGAGCATGTGGCTCTATTAGTATAGGAGATACCTGAAAACATATCACACTTTTCATCATAGTGCTTTTACCAATGCATAAAATGCATGGAGAAGTCATTTCGAATGACTGGTCCTCAGTGTTGTGAGAACGATGACTGGTTAAAATTTTTGGTGGTTTCTTGTTCAGTCCATAGGCCTACATCATGTGGCAAACCAGTGAGCATGTGGCTCTATTAGTATAGGAGATACCTGAAAACATATCACACTTTTCATCATAGTGCTTTTACCAATGCATAAAATGCATGGAGAAGTCATTTCGAATGACTGGTCCTCAGTGTTGTGAGAACGATGACTGGTTAAAATTTTTGGTGGTTTCTTGTTCAGTCCATAGGCCTACATCGTGTGGCAAACCGGTGAGCATGTGGCTCTATTAGTATAGGAGATACCTGAAAACATATCACACTTTTCATCATAGTGCTTTTACCAATGCATAAAATGCATGGAGAAGTCATTTCGAATGACTGGTCCTCAGTGTTGTGAGAACGATGACGTTAAAATTTTTGGTGGTTTCTTGTTTAGTCCATAGGCCTACATCGTGTGGCAAACCGGTGAGCATGTGGCTCTATTAGTATAGGAGATACCTGAAAACATATCACACTTTTCATCATAGTGCTTTTACCAATGCATAAAATGCATGGAGAAGTCATTTCGAATGACTGGTCCTCAGTGTTGTGAGAACGATGACTGGTTAAAATTTTTGGTGGTTTCTTGTTCAGTCCATAGGCCTACATCATGTGGCAAACCGGTGAGCATGTGGCTCTATTAGTATAGGAGATACCTGAAAACATATCACACTTTTCATCATAGTGCTTTTACCAATGCCTAAAATGCATGGAGAAGTCATTTCGAATGACTGGTCCTCAGTGTTGTGAGAACGATGACTGGTTAAAATTTTTGGTGGTTTCTTGTTCAGTCCATAGGCCTACATCATGTGGCAAACCGGTGAGCATGTGGCTCTATTAGTATAGGAGATACCTGAAAACATATCACACTTTTCATCATAGTGCTTTTACCAATGCATAAAATGCATGGAGAAGTCATTTCGAATGACTGGTCCTCGGTGTTGTGAGAACGATGACTGGTTAAAATTTTTGGTGGTTTCTTGTTCAGTCCATAGGCCTACATCATGTGGCAAACCGGTGAGCATGTGGCTCTATTAGTATAGGAGATACCTGAAAACATATCACACTTTTCATCATAGTGCTTTTACCAATGCATAAAATGCATGGAGAAGTCATTTCGAATGACTGGGTCCTCAGTGTTGTGAGAACGATGACTGGTTAAAATTTTTGGTGGTTTCTTGTTCAGTCCATAGGCCTACATCATGTGGCAAACCGGTGAGCATGTGGCTCTATTAGTATAGGAGATACCTGAAAACATATCACACTTTTCATCATAGTGCTTTTGCCAATGCATAAAATGCATGGAGAAGTCATTTCGAATGACTGGTCCTCAGTGTTGTGAGAACGATGACTGGTTAAAATTTTTGGGTGGTTTCTTGTTCAGTCCATAGGCCTACATCATGTGGCAAACCGGTGAGCATGTGGCTCTATTAGTATAGGAGATACCTGAAAACATATCACACTTTTCATCATAGTGCTTTTACCAATGCATAAAATGCATGGAGAAGTCATTTCGAATGACTGGTCCTCAGTGTTGTGAGAACGATGACTGGTTAAATTTTTTGGTGGTTTCTTGTTCAGTCCATAGGCCTACATCATGTGGCAAACCGGTGAGCATGTGGCTCTATTAGTATAGGAGATACCTGAAAACATATCACACTTTTCATCATAGTGCTTTTACCAATGCATAAAATGCATGGAGAAGTCATTTCGAATGACTGGTCCTCAGTGTTGTGAGAACGATGACTGGTTAAAATTTTTGGTGGTTTCTTGTTCAGTCCATAGGCCTACATCATGTGGCAAACCGGTGAGCATGTGGCTCTATTAGTATAGGAGATACCTGAAAACATATCACACTTTTCATCATAGTGCTTTTACCAATGCATAAAATGCATGGAGAAGTCATTTCGAATGACTGGTCCTCAGTGTTGTGAGAAACGATGACTGGTTAAATTTTTTGGTGGTTTCTTGTTCAGTCCATAGGCCTACATCATGTGGCAAACCGGTGAGCATGTGGCTCTATTAGTATAGGAGATACCTGAAAACATATCACACTTTTCATCATAGTGCTTTTACCAATGCATAAAATGCATGGAGAAGTCATTTCGAATGACTGGTCCTCAGTGTTGTGAGAACGATGACTGGTTAAAATTTTTGGTGGTTTCTTGTTCAGTCCATAGGCCTACATCATGTGGCAAACCGGTGAGCATGTGGCTCTATTAGTATAGGAGATACCTGAAAACATATCACACTTTTCATCATAGTGCTTTTACCAATGCATAAAATGCATGGAGAAGTCATTTCGAATGACTGGTCCTCAGTGTTATGAGAACGATGACTGGTTAAAATTTTTGGTGGTTTCTTGTTCAGTCCATAGGCCTACATCATGTGGCAAACCGGTGAGCATGTGGCTCTATTAGTATAGGAGATACCTGAAAACATATCACACTTTTCATCATAGTGCTTTTACCAATGCATAAAATGCATGGAGAAGTCATTTCGAATGACTGGTCCTCAGTGTTGTGAGAACGATGACTTGTTGAAATTTTTGGTGGTTTCTTGTTCAGTCCATAGGCCTACATCATGTGGCAAACCAGTGAGCATGTGGCTCTATTAGTATAGGAGATACCTGAAAACATATCACACTTTTCATCATAGTGCTTTTACCAATGCATAAAATGCATGGAGAAGTCATTTCGAATGACTGCTCCTCAGTGTTGTGAGAACGATGACTGGTTGAAATTTTTGGTGGTTTCTTGTTCAGTCCATAGGCCTACATCATGTGGCAAACCGGTGAGCATGTGGCTCTATTAGTATAGGAGATACCTGAAAACATATCACACTTTTCATCATAGTGCTTTTACCAATGCATAAAATGCATGGAGAAGTCATTTCGAATGACTGGTCCTCAGTGTTGTGAGAACGATGACTGGTTAAAATTTTTGGTGGTTTCTTGTTCAGTCCATAGGCCTACATCATGTGGCAAACCGGTGAGCATGTGGCTCTATTAGTATAGGAGATACCTGAAAACATATCACACTTTTCATCATAGTGCTTTTACCAATGCATAAAATGCATGGAGAAGTCATTTCGAATGACTGGTCCCCAGTGTTGTGAGAACGATGACTGGTTAAAATTTTTGGTGGTTTCTTGTTCAGTCCATAGGCCTACATCATGTGGCAAACCGGTGAGCATGTGGCTCTATTAGTATAGGAGATACCTGAAAACATATCACACTTTTCATCATAGTGCTTTTACCAATGCATAAAATGCATGAAGAAGTCATTTCAAATGACTGGTCCTCAGTGTTGTGAGAACGATGACTGGTTAAAATTTTTGGTGGTTTCTTGTTCAGTCCATAGGCCTACATCATGTGGCAAACCGGTGAGCATGTGGCTCTATTAGTATAGGAGATACCTGAAAACATATCACACTTTTCATCATAGTGCTTTTACCAATGCATAAAATGCATGGAGAAGTCATTTCGAATGACTGGTCCTCAGTGTTGTGAGAACGATGACTGGTTAAAATTTTTCGTGGTTTCTTGTTCAGTCCATAGGCCTACATCATGTGGCAAACCGGTGAGCATGTGGCTCTATTAGTATAGGAGATACCTGAAAACATATCACACTTTTCATCATAGTGCTTTTACCAATGCATAAAATGCATGGAGAAGTCATTTCGAATGACTGGTCCTCAGTGTTGTGAGAACGATGACTGGTTAAAATTTTTGGTGGTTTCTTGTTCAGTCCATAGGCCTACATCATGTGGCAAACCGGTGAGCATGTGGCTCTATTAGTATAGGAGATACCTGAAAACATATCACACTTTTCATCATAGTGCTTTTACCAATGCATAAAATGCATGGAGAAGTCATTTCGAATGACTGGTCCTCAGTGTTGTGAGAACGATGACTGGTTAAAATTTTTGGTGGTTTCTTGTTCAGTCCATAGGCCTACATCATGTGGCAAACCGGTGAGCATGTGGCTCTATTAGTATAGGAGATACCTGAAAACATATCACACTTTTCATCATAGTGCTTTTACCAATGCATAAAATGCATGGAGAAGTCATTTCGAATGACTGGTCCTCAGTGTTGTGAGAACGATGACCGGTTAAAATTTTTGGTGGTTTCTTGTTCAGTCCATAGGCCTACATCATGTGGCAAACCGGTGAGCATGTGGCTCTATTAGTATAGGAGATACCTGAAAACATATCACACTTTTCATCCTCAGTGTTGTGAGAACGATGACTGGTTAAAATTTTTGGTGGTTTCTTGTTCAGTCCATAGGCCTACATCATGTGGCAAACCGGTGAGCATGTGGCTCTATTAGTATAGGAGATACCTGAAAACATATCACACTTTTCATCATAGTGGTTTTACCAATGCATAAAATGCATGGAGAAGTCATTTCGAATGACTGGTCCTCAGTGTTGTGAGAACGATGACTGGTTAAAATTTTTGGTGGTTTCTTGTTCAGTCCATAGGCCTACATCATGTGGCAAACCGGTGAGCATGTGGCTCTATAAGTATAGGAGATACCTGAAAACATATCACACTTTTCATCATAGTGCTTTTACCAATGCATAAAATGCATGGAGAAGTCATTTCGAATGACTGGTCCTCAGTGTTGTGAGAACGATGACTGGTTAAAATTTTTGGTGGTTTCTTGTTCAGTCCATAGGCCTACATCATGTGGCAAACCGGTGAGCATGTGGCTCTATTAGTATAGGAGATACCTGAAAACATATCACACTTTTCATCATAGTGCTTTTACCAATGCATAAAATGCATGGAGAAGTCATTTCGAATGACTGGTCCTCAGTGTTGTGAGAACGATGACTGGTTAAAATATTTGGTGGTTTCTTGTTCAGTCCATAGGCCTACATCATGTGGCAAACCGGTGAGCATGTGGCTCTATTAGTATAGGAGATACCTGAAAACATATCACACTTTTCATCATAGTGCTTTTACCAATGCATAAAATGCATGGAGAAGTCATTTCGAATGACTGGTCCTCAGTGTTGTGAGAACGATGACTGGTTAAAATTTTTGGTGGTTTCTTGTTCAGTCCATAGGCCTACATCATGTGGCAAACCGGTGAGCATGTGGCTCTATTAGTATAGGAGATACCTGAAAACATATCACACTTTTCATCATAGTGCTTTTACCAATGCATAAAATGCATGGAGAAGTCATTTCGAATGACTGGTCCTCAGTGTTGTGAGAACGATGACTGGTTAAAATTTTTCGTGGTTTCTTGTTCAGTCCATAGGCCTACATCATGTGGCAAACCGGTGAGCATGTGGCTCTATTAGTATAGGAGATACCTGAAAACATATCACACTTTTCATCATAGAGCTTTTACCAATGCATAAAATGCATGGAGAAGTCATTTCGAATGACTGGTCCTCAGTGTTGTGAGAACGATGACTGGTTAAAATTTTTGGTGGTTTCTTGTTCAGTCCATAGGCCTACATCATGTGGCAAACCGGTGAGCATGTGGCTCTATTAGTATAGGAGATACCTGAAAACATATCACACTTTTCATCATAGTGCTTTTACCAATGCATAAAATGCATGGAGAAGTCATTTCGAATGACTGGTCCTCAGTGTTGTGAGAACGATGACTGGTTAAAATTTTTGGTGGTTTCTTGTTCAGTCCATAGGCCTACATCATGTGGCAAACCGGTGAGCATGTGGCTCTATTAGTATAGGAGATACCTGAAAACATATCACACTTTTCATCATAATGCTTTTACCAATGCATAAAATGCATGGAGAAGTCATTTCGAATGACTGGTCCTCAGTGTTGTGAGAACGATGACTGGTTAAAATTTTTGGTGGTTTCTTGTTCAGTCCATAGGCCTACATCATGTGGCAAACCGGTGAGCATGTGGCTCTATTAGTATAGGAGATACCTGAAAACATATCACACTTTTCATCATAGTGCTTTTACCAATGCATAAAATGCATGGAGAAGTCATTTCGAATGACTGGTCCTCAGTGTTGTGAGAATGATGACTGGTTAAAATTTTTGGTGGTTTCTTGTTCAGTCCATAGGCCTACATCATGTGGCAAACCGGTGAGCATGTGGCTCTATTAGTATAGGAGATAGCTGAAAACATATCACTTTTCATCATAGTGCTTTTACCAATGCATAAAATGCATGGAGAAGTCATTTCGAATGACTGGTCCTCAGTGTTGCGAGAACGATGACTGGTTAAAATTTTTGGTGGTTTCTTGTTCAGTCCATAGGCCTACATCATGTGGCAAACCGGTGAGCATGTGGCTCTATTAGTATAGGAGATACCTGAAAACATATCACACTTTTCATCATAGTGCTTTTACCAATGCATAAAATGCATGGAAAAGTCATTTCGAATGACTGGTCCTCAGTGTTGTGAGAACGATGACTGGTTAAAATTTTTCGTGGTTTCTTGTTCAGTCCATAGGCCTACATCATGTGGCAAACCGGTGAGCATGTGGCTCTATTAGTATAGGAGATACCTGAAAACATATCACACTTTTCATCATAGAGCTTTTACCAATGCATAAAATGCATGGAGAAGTCATTTCGAATGACTGGTCCTCAGTGTTGTGAGAACGATGACTGGTTAAAATTTTTGGTGGTTTCTTGTTCAGTCCATAGTCCTACATCATGTGGCAAACCGGTGAGCATGTGGCTCTATTAGTATAGGAGATACCTGAAAACATATCACACTTTTCATCATAGTGCTTTTACCAATGCATAAAATGCATGGAGAAGTCATTTCGAATGACTGGTCCTCAGTGTTGTGAGAACGATGACTGGTTAAAATTTTTGGTGGTTTCTTGTTCAGTCCATAGGCCTACATCATGTGGCAAACCGGTGAGCATGTGGCACTATTAGTATAGGAGATACCTGAAAACATATCACACTTTTCATCATAATGCTTTTACCAATGCATAAAATGCATGGAGAAGTCATTTCGAATGACTGGTCCTCAGTGTTGTGAGAACGATGACTGGTTAAAATTTTTGGTGGTTTCTTGTTCAGTCCATAGGCCTACATCATGTGGCAAACCGGTGAGCATGTGGCTCTATTAGTATAGGAGATACCTGAAAACATATCACACTTTTCATCATAGTGCTTTTACCAATGCATAAAATGCATGGAGAAGTCATTTCGAATGACTGGTCCTCAGTGTTGTGAGAATGATGACTGGTTAAAATTTTTGGTGGTTTCTTGTTCAGTCCATAGGCCTACATCATGTGGCAAACCGGTGAGCATGTGGCTCTATTAGTATAGGAGATAGCTGAAAACATATCACACTTTTCATCATAGTGCTTTTACCAATGCATAAAATGCATGGAGAAGTCATTTCGAATGACTGGTCCTCAGTGTTGCGAGAACGATGACTGGTTAAAATTTTTGGTGGTTTCTTGTTCAGTCCATAGGCCTACATCATGTGGCAAACCGGTGAGCATGTGGCTCTATTAGTATAGGAGATACCTGAAAACATATCACACTTTTCATCATAGTGCTTTTACCAATGCATAAAATGCATGGAAAAGTCATTTCGAATGACTGGTCCTCAGTGTTGTGAGAACGATGACTGGTTAAAATTTTTCGTGGTTTCTTGTTCAGTCCATAGGCCTACATCATGTGGCAAACCGGTGAGCATGTGGCTCTATTAGTATAGGAGATACCTGAAAACATATCACACTTTTCATCATAGAGCTTTTACCAATGCATAAAATGCATGGAGAAGTCATTTCGAATGACTGGTCCTCAGTGTTGTGAGAACGATGACTGGTTAAAATTTTTGGTGGTTTCTTGTTCAGTCCATAGTCCTACATCATGTGGCAAACCGGTGAGCATGTGGCTCTATTAGTATAGGAGATACCTGAAAACATATCACACTTTTCATCATAGTGCTTTTACCAATGCATAAAATGCATGGAGAAGTCATTTCGAATGACTGGTCCTCAGTGTTGTGAGAACGATGACTGGTTAAAATTTTTGGTGGTTTCTTGTTCAGTCCATAGGCCTACATCATGTGGCAAACCGGTGAGCATGTGGCTCTATTAGTATAGGAGATACCTGAAAACATATCACACTTTTCATCATAGTGCTTTTACCAATGCATAAAATGCATGGAGAAGTCATTTCGAATGACTGGTCCTCAGTGTTGTGAGAACGATGACTGGTTAAAATTTTTGGTGGTTTCTTGTTCAGTCCATAGGCCTACATCATGTGGCAAACCGGTGAGCATGTGGCTCTATTAGTATAGGAGATACCTGAAAACATATCACACTTTTCATCATAGTGCTTTTACCAATGCATAAAATGCATGAAGTCATTTCGAATGACTGGTCCTCAGTGTTGTGAGAACGATGACTGGTTAAAATATTTGGTGGTTTCTTGTTCAGTCCATAGGCCTACATCATGTGGCAAACCGGTGAGCATGTGGCTCTATTAGTATAGGAGATACCTGAAAACATATCACACTTTTCATCATAGTGCTTTTACCAATGCATAAAATGCATGGAGAAGTCATTTCGAATGACTGGTCCTCAGTGTTGTGAGAACGATGACTGGTTAAAATTTTTGGTGGTTTCTTGTTCAGTCCATAGGCCTACATCATGTGGCAAACCGGTGAGCATGTGGCTCTATTAGTATAGGAGATACCTGAAAACATATCACACTTTTCATCATAGTGCTTTTACCAATGCATAAAATGCATGGAGAAGTCATTTCGAATGACTGGTCCTCAGTGTTGTGAGAACGATGACTGGTTAAAATTTTTCGTGGTTTCTTGTTCAGTCCATAGGCCTACATCATGTGGCAAACCGGTGAGCATGTGGCTCTATTAGTATAGGAGATACCTGAAAACATATCACACTTTTCATCATAGAGCTTTTACCAATGCATAAAATGCATGGAGAAGTCATTTCGAATGACTGGTCCTCAGTGTTGTGAGAACGATGACTGGTTAAAATTTTTGGTGGTTTCTTGTTCAGTCCATAGGCCTACATCATGTGGCAAACCGGTGAGCATGTGGCTCTATTAGTATAGGAGATACCTGAAAACATATCACACTTTTCATCATAGTGCTTTTACCAATGCATAAAATGCATGGAGAAGTCATTTCGAATGACTGGTCCTCAGTGTTGTGAGAACGATGACTGGTTAAAATTTTTGGTGGTTTCTTGTTCAGTCCATAGTCCTACATCATGTGGCAAACCGGTGAGCATGTGGCTCTATTAGTATAGGAGATACCTGAAAACATATCACACTTTTCATCATAGTGCTTTTACCAATGCATAAAATGCATGGAGAAGTCATTTCGAATGACTGGTCCTCAGTGTTGTGAGAACGATGACTGGTTAAAATTTTTGGTGGTTTCTTGTTCAGTCCATAGGCCTACATCATGTGGCAAACCGGTGAGCATGTGGCTCTATTAGTATAGGAGATACCTGAAAACATATCACACTTTTCATCATAGTGCTTTTACCAATGCATAAAATGCATGGAGAAGTCATTTCGAATGACTGGTCCTCAGTGTTGTGAGAACGATGACTGGTTAAAATTTTTGGTGGTTTCTTGTTCAGTCCATAGGCCTACATCATGTGGCAAACCGGTGAGCATGTGGCTCTATTAGTATAGGAGATAGCTGAAAACATATCACACTTTTCATCATAGTGCTTTTACCAATGCATAAAATGCATGGAGAAGTCATTTCGAATGACTGGTCCTCAGTGTTGCGAGAACGATGACTGGTTAAAATTTTTGGTGGTTTCTTGTTCAGTCCATAGGCCTACATCATGTGGCAAACCGGTGAGCATGTGGCTCTATTAGTATAGGAGATACCTGAAAACATATCACACTTTTCATCATAGTGCTTTTACCAATGCATAAAATGCATGGAGAAGTCATTTCGAATGACTGGTCCTCAGTGTTGTGAGAACGATGACTGGTTAAAATTTTTGGTGGTTTCTTGTTCAGTCCATAGGCCTACATCATGTGGCAAACCGGTGAGCATGTGGCTCTATTAGTATAGGAGATACCTGAAAACATATCACACTTTTCATCATAATGCTTTTACCAATGCATAAAATGCATGGAGAAGTCATTTCGAATGACTGGTCCTCAGTGTTGTGAGAACGATGACTGGTTAAAATTTTTGGTGGTTTCTTGTTCAGTCCATAGGCCTACATCATGTGGCAAACCGGTGAGCATGTGGCTCTATTAGTATAGGAGATACCTGAAAACATATCACACTTTTCATCATAGTGCTTTTACCAATGCATAAAATGCATGGAGAAGTCATTTCGAATGACTGGTCCTCAGTGTTGTGAGAACGATGACTGGTTAAAATTTTTGGTGGTTTCTTGTTCAGTCCATAGGCCTACATCATGTGGCAAACCGGTGAGCATGTGGCTCTATTAGTATAGGAGATAGCTGAAAACATATCACACTTTTCATCATAGTGCTTTTACCAATGCATAAAATGCATGGAGAAGTCATTTCGAATGACTGGTCCTCAGTGTTGCGAGAACGATGACTGGTTAAAATTTTTGGTGGTTTCTTGTTCAGTCCATAGGCCTACATCATGTGGCAAACCGGTGAGCATGTGGCTCTATTAGTATAGGAGATACCTGAAAACATATCACACTTTTCATCATAGTGCTTTTACCAATGCATAAAATGCATGGAAAAGTCATTTCGAATGACTGGTCCTCAGTGTTGTGAGAACGATGACTGGTTAAAATTTTTCGTGGTTTCTTGTTCAGTCCATAGGCCTACATCATGTGGCAAACCGGTGAGCATGTGGCTCTATTAGTATAGGAGATACCTGAAAACATATCACACTTTTCATCATAGAGCTTTTACCAATGCATAAAATGCATGGAGAAGTCATTTCGAATGACTGGTCCTCAGTGTTGTGAGAACGATGACTGGTTAAAATTTTTGGTGGTTTCTTGTTCAGTCCATAGTCCTACATCATGTGGCAAACCGGTGAGCATGTGGCTCTATTAGTATAGGAGATACCTGAAAACATATCACACTTTTCATCATAGTGCTTTTACCAATGCATAAAATGCATGGAGAAGTCATTTCGAATGACTGGTCCTCAGTGTTGTGAGAACGATGACTGGTTAAAATTTTTGGTGGTTTCTTGTTCAGTCCATAGGCCTACATCATGTGGCAAACCGGTGAGCATGTGGCTCTATTAGTATAGGAGATACCTGAAAACATATCACACTTTTCATCATAGTGCTTTTACCAATGCATAAAATGCATGGAGAAGTCATTTCGAATGACTGGTCCTCAGTGTTGTGAGAACGATGACTGGTTAAAATTTTTGGTGGTTTCTTGTTCAGTCCATAGGCCTACATCATGTGGCAAACCGGTGAGCATGTGGCTCTATTAGTATAGGAGATACCTGAAAACATATCACACTTTTCATCATAGTGCTTTTACCAATGCATAAAATGCATGGAGAAGTCATTTCGAATGACTGGTCCTCAGTGTTGTGAGAACGATGACTGGTTAAAATTTTTGGTGGTTTCTTGTTCAGTCCATAGGCCTACATCATGTGGCAAACCGGTGAGCATGTGGCTCTATTAGTATAGGAGATACCTGAAAACATATCACACTTTTCATCATAGTGCTTTTACCAATGCATAAAATGCATGGAGAAGTCATTTCGAATGACTGGTCCTCAGTGTTGTGAGAACGATGACTGGTTAAAATTTTTGGTGGTTTCTTGTTCAGTCCATAGGCCTACATCATGTGGCAAACCGGTGAGCATGTGGCTCTATTAGTATAGGAGATACCTGAAAACATATCACACTTTTCATCATAGTGCTTTTACCAATGCATAAAATGCATGGAGAAGTCATTTCGAATGACTGGTCCTCAGTGTTGTGAGAACGATGACTGGTTAAAATTTTTGGTGGTTTCTTGTTCAGTCCATAGGCCTACATCATGTGGCAAACCGGTGAGCATGTGGCTCTATTAGAATAGGAGATACCTGAAAACATATCACACTTTTCATCATAGTGCTTTTACCAATGCATAAAATGCATGGAGAAGTCATTTCGAATGACTGGTCCTCAGTGTTGTGAGAACGATGACTGGTTAAAATTTTTGGTGGTTTCTTGTTCAGTCCATAGGCCTACATCATGTGGCAAACCGGTGAGCATGTGGCTCTATTAGTATAGGAGATACCTGAAAACATATCACACTTTTCATCATAGTGCTTTTACCAATGCATAAAATGCATGGAGAAGTCATTTCGAATGACTGGTCCTCAGTGTTGTGAGAACGATGACTGGTTAAAATTTTTGGTGGTTTCTTGTTCAGTCCATAGGCCTACATCATGTGGCAAACCGGTGAGCATGTGGCTCTATTAGTATAGGAGATACCTGAAAACATATCACACTTTTCATCATAGTGCTTTTACCAATGCATAAAATGCATGGAGAAGTCATTTCGAATGACTGGTCCTCAGTGTTGTGAGAACGATGACTGGTTAAAATTTTTGGTGGTTTCTTGTTCAGTCCATAGGCCTACATTATGTGGCAAACCGGTGAGCATGTGGCTCTATTAGTATAGGAGATACCTGAAAACATATCACACTTTTCATCATAGTGCTTTTACCAATGCATAAAATGCATGGAGAAGTCATTTCGAATGACTGGTCCTCAGTGTTGTGAGAACGATGACTGGTTAAAATTTTTGGTGGTTTCTTGTTCAGTCCATAGGCCTACATCATGTGGCAAACCGGTGAGCATGTGGCTCTATTAGTATAGGAGATACCTGAAAACATATCACACTTTTCATCATAGTGGTTTTACCAATGCATAAAATGCATGGAGAAGTCATTTCGAATGACTGGTCCTCAGTGTTGTGAGAACGATGACTGGTTAAAATTTTTGGTGGTTTCTTGTTCAGTCCATAGGCCTACATCATGTGGCAAACCGGTGAGCATGTGGCTCTATTAGTATAGGAGATACCTGAAAACATATCACACTTTTCATCATAGTGCTTCTCCATGCATTTTATGCATTGGTAAAAGCACTATGATGAAAAGTGTGATATGTTTTCAGGTATCTCCTATACTAATAGAGCCACATGCTCACCGGTTTGCCACATGATGTAGGCCTATGGACTGAACAAGAAACCACCAAAAAATTTAACCAGTCATCGTTCTCACAACACTGAGGACCAGTCATTCGAAATGACTTCTCCATGCATTTTATGCATTGGTAAAAGCACTATGATGAAAAGTGTGATATGTTTTCAGGTATCTCCTATACTAATAGAGCCACATGCTCACCGGTTTGCCACATGATGTAGGCCTATGGACTGAACAAGAAACCACCAAAAATTTTAACCAGTCATCGTTCTCACAACACTGAGGACCAGTCATTCGAAATGACTTCTCCATGCATTTTATGCATTGGTAAAAGCACTATGATAAAAAGTGTGATATGTTTTCAGGTATCTCCTATACTAATAGAGCCACATGCTCACCGGTTTGCCACATGATGTAGGCCTATGGACTGAACAAGAAACCACCAAAAATTTTAACCAGTCATCGTTCTCACAACACTGAGGACCAGTCATTCGAAATGACTTCTCCATGCATTTTATGCATTGGTAAAAGCACTATGATGAAAAGTGTGATATGTTTTCAGGTATCTCCTATACTAATAGAGCCACATGCTCACCGGTTTGCCACATGATGTAGGCCTATGGACTGAACAAGAAACCACCAAAAATTTCAACCAGTCATCGTTCTCACAACACTGAGGACCAGTCATTCGAAATGACTTCTCCATGCATTTTATGCATTGGTAAAAGCACTATGAATGAAAAGTGTGATATGTTTTCAGGTATCTCCTATACTAATAGAGCCACATGCTCACCGGTTTGCCACATGATGTAGGCCTATGGACTGAACAAGAAACCACCAAAAATTTTAACCAGTCATCGTTCTCACAACACTGAGGACCAGTCATTCGAAATGACTTCTCCATGCATTTTATGCATTGGTAAAAGCACTATGATGAAAAGTGTGATATGTTTTCAGGTATCTCCTATACTAATAGAGCCACATGCTCACCGGTTTGCCACATGATGTAGGCCTATGGACTGAACAAGAAACCACCAAAAATTTTAACCAGTCATCCTTCTCACAACACTGAGGAGCAGTCATTCGAAATGACTTCTCCATGCATTTTATGCATTGGTAAAAGCACTATGATGAAAAGTGTGATATGTTTTCAGGTATCTCCTATACTAATAGAGCCACATGCTCACCGGTTTGCCACATGATGTAGGCCTATGGACTGAACAAGAAACCACCAAAAATTTTAACCAGTCATCGTTCTCACAACACTGAGGACCAGTCATTCGAAATGACTTCTCCATGCATTTTATGCATTGGTAAAAGCACTATGATGAAAAGTGTGATATGTTTTCAGGTATCTCCTATACTAATAGAGCCACATGCTCACCGGTTTGCCACATGATGTAGGCCTATGGACTGAACAAGAAACCACCAAAAATTTTAACCAGTCATCGTTCTCACAACACTGAGGACCAGTCATTCGAAATGACTTCTCCATGCATTTTATGCATTGGTAAAAGCACTATGATGAAAAGTGTGATATGTTTTCAGGTATCTCCTATACTAATAGAGCCACATGCTCACCGGTTTGCCACATGATGTAGGCCTATGGACTGAACAAGAAACCACCAAAAAATTTAACCAGTCATCGTTCTCACAACACTGAGGACCAGTCATTCGAAATGACTTCTCCATGCATTTTATGCATTGGTAAAAGCACTATGATGAAAAGTGTGATATGTTTTCAGGTATCTCCTATACTAATAGAGCCACATGCTCACCGGTTTGCCACACGATGTAGGCCTATGGACTGAACAAGAAACCACCAAAAATTTTAACCAGTCATCGTTCTCACAACACTGAGGACCAGTCATTCGAAATGACTTCTCCATGCATTTTATGCATTGGTAAAAGCACTATGATGAAAAGTGTGATATGTTTTCAGGTATCTCCTATACTAATAGAGCCACATGCTCACCGGTTTGCCACATGATGTAGGCCTATGGACTGAACAAGAAACCACCAAAAATTTTAACCAGTCATCGTTCTCACAACACTGAGGACCAGTCATTCGAAATGACTTCTCCATGCATTTTATGCATTGGTAAAAGCACTATGATGAAAAGTGTGATATGTTTTCAGGTATCTCCTATACTAATAGAGCCACATGCTCACCGGTTTGCCACATGATGTAGGCCTATGGACTGAACAAGAAACCACCAAAAATTGTAACCAGTCATCGTTCTCACAACACTGAGGACCAGTCATTCGAAATGACTTCTCCATGCATTTTATGCATTGGTAAAAGCACTATGATGAAAAGTGTGATATGTTTTCAGGTATCTCCTATACTAATAGAGCCACATGCTCACCGGTTTGCCACATGATGTAGGCCTATGGACTGAACAAGAAACCACCAAAAATTTTAACCAGTCATCGTTCTCACAACACTGAGGACCAGTCATTCGAAATGACTTCTCCATGCATTTTATGCATTGGTAAAAGCACTATGATGAAAAGTGTGATATGTTTTCAGGTATCTCCTATACTAATAGAGCCACATGCTCACCGGTTTGCCACATGATGTAGGCCTATGGACTGAACAAGAAACCACCAAAAATTTTAACCAGTCATCGTTCTCACAACACTGAGGACCAGTCATTCGAAATGACTTCTCCATGCATTTTATGCATTGGTAAAAGCACTATGATGAAAAGTGTGATATGTTTTCAGGTATCTCCAATACTAATAGAGCCACATGCTCACCGGTTTGCCACATGATGTAGGCCTATGGACTGAACAAGAAACCACCAAAAATTTTAACCAGTCATCGTTCTCACAACACTGAGGACCAGTCATTCGAAATGACTTCTCCATGCATTTTATGCATTGGTAAAAGCACTATGATGAAAAGTGTGATATGTTTTCAGGTATCTCCTATACTAATAGAGCCACATGCTCACCGGTTTGCCACATGATGTAGGCCTATGGACTGAACAAGAAACCACCAAAAATTTTAACCAGTCATCGTTCTCACAACACTGAGGACCAGTCATTCGAAATGACTTCTCCATGCATTTTATGCATTGGTAAAAGCACTATGATGAAAAGTGTGATATGTTTTCAGGTATCTCCTATACTAATAGAGCCACATGCTCACCGGTTTGCCACATGATGTAGGCCTATGGACTGAACAAGAAACCACCAAAAATTTTAACCAGTCATCGTTCTCACAACACTGAGGACCAGTCATTCGAAATGACTTCTCCATGCATTTTATGCATTGGTAAAAGCACTATGATGAAAAGTGTGATATGTTTTCAGGTATCTCCTATACTAATAGAGCCACATGCTCACCGGTTTGCCACATGATGTAGGCCTATGGACTGAACAAGAAACCACCAAAAATTTTAACCAGTCATCGTTCTCACAACACTGAGGACCAGTCATTCGAAATGACTTCTCCATGCATTTTATGCATTGGTAAAAGCACTATGATGAAAAGTGTGATATGTTTTCAGGTATCTCCTATACTAATAGAGCCACATGCTCACCGGTTTGCCACATGATGTAGGCCTATGGACTGAACAAGAAACCACCAAAAATTTTAACCAGTCATCGTTCTCACAACACTGAGGACCAGTCATTCGAAATGACTTCTCCATGCATTTTATGCATTGGTAAAACCACTATGATGAAAAGTGTGATATGTTTTCAGGTATCTCCTATACTAATAGAGCCACATGCTCACCGGTTTGCCACATGATGTAGGCCTATGGACTGAACAAGAAACCACCAAAAATTTTAACCAGTCATCGTTCTCACAACACTGAGGACCAGTCATTCGAAATGACTTCTCCATGCATTTTATGCATTGGTAAAAGCACTATGATGAAAAGTGTGATATGTTTTCAGGTATCTCCTATACTAATAGAGCCACATGCTCACCGGTTTGCCACATGATGTAGGCCTATGGACTGAACAAGAAACCACCAAAAATTTTAACCAGTCATCGTTCTCACAACACTGAGGACCAGTCATTCGAAATGACTTCTCCATGCATTTTATGCATTGGTAAAAGCACTATGATGAAAAGTGTGATATGTTTTCAGGTATCTCCTATACTAATAGAGCCACATGCTCACCGGTTTGCCACATGATGTAGGCCTATGGACTGAACAAGAAACCACCAAAAATTTTAACCAGTCATCGTTCTCACAACACTGAGGACCAGTCATTCGAAATGACTTCTCCATGCATTTTATGCATTGGTAAAAGCACTATGATGAAAAGAGTGATATGTTTTCAGGTATCTCCTATACTAATAGAGCCACATGCTCACCGGTTTGCCACATGATGTAGACCTATGGACTGAACAAGAAACCACTAAAAATTTTAACCAGTCATCGTTCTCACAACACTGAGGACCAGTCATTCGAAATGACTTCTCCATGCATTTTATGCATTGGTAAAAGCACTATGATGAAAAGTGTGATATGTTTTCAGGTATCTCCTATACTAATAGAGCCACATGCTCACCGGTTTGCCACATGATGTAGGCCTATGGACTGAACAAGAAACCACCAAAAATTTTAACCAGTCATCGTTCTCACAACACTGAGGACCAGTCATTCGAAATGACTTCTCCATGCATTTTATGCATTGGTAAAAGCACTATGATGAAAAGCGTGATATGTTTTCAGGTATCTCCTATACTAATAGAGCCACATGCTCACCGGAATGCCACATGATGTAGGCCTATGGACTGAACAAGAAACCACCAAAAATTTTAACCAGTCATCGTTCTCACAACACTGAGGACCAGTCATTCGAAATGACTTCTCCATGCATTTTATGCATTGGTAAAAGCACTATGATGAAAAGTGTGATATGTTTTCAGGTATCTCCTATACTAATAGAGCCACATGCTCACCGGATTGCCACATGATGTAGGCCTATGGACTGAACAAGAAACCACCAAAAATTTTAACCAGTCATCGTTCTCACAACACTGAGGACCAGTCATTCGAAATGACTTCTCCATGCATTTTATGCATTGGTAAAAGCACTATGATGAAAAGTGTGATATGTTTTCAGGTATCTCCTATACTAATAGAGCCACATGCTCACCGGTTTGCCACATGATGTAGGCCTATGGACTGAACAAGAAACCACCAAAAATTTTAACCAGTCATCGTTCTCACAACACTGAGGACCAGTCATTCGAAATGACTTCTCCATGCATTTTATGCATTGGTAAAACCACTATGATGAAAAGTGTGATATGTTTTCAGGTATCTCCTATACTAATAGAGCCACATGCTCACCGGTTTGCCACATGATGTAGGCCTATGGACTGAACAAGAAACCACCAAAAATTTTAACCAGTCATCGTTCTCACAACACTGAGGACCAGTCATTCGAAATGACTTCTCCATGCATTTTATGCATTGGTAAAAGCACTATGATGAAAAGTGTGATATGTTTTCAGGTATCTCCTATACTAATAGAGCCACATGCTCACCGGTTTGCCACATGATGTAGGCCTATGGACTGAACAAGAAACCACCAAAAATTTTAACCAGTCATCGTTCTCACAACACTGAGGACCAGTCATTCGAAATGACTTCTCCATGCATTTTATGCATTGGTAAAAGCACTATGATGAAAAGTGTGATATGTTTTCAGGTATCTCCTATACTAATAGAGCCACATGCTCACCGGTTTGCCACATGATGTAGGCCTATGGACTGAACAAGAAACCACCAAAAATTTTAACCAGTCATCGTTCTCACAACACTGAGGACCAGTCATTCGAAATGACTTCTCCATGCATTTTATGCATTGGTAAAAGCACTATGATGAAAAGTGTGATATGTTTTCAGGTATCTCCTATACTAATAGAGCCACATGCTCACCGGTTTGCCACATGATGTAGGCCTATGGACTGAACAAGAAACCACCAAAAATTTTAACCAGTCATCGTTCTCACAACACTGAGGACCAGTCATTCGAAATGACTTCTCCATGCATTTTATGCATTGGTAAAAGCACTATGATGAAAAGAGTGATATGTTTTCAGGTATCTCCTATACTAATAGAGCCACATGCTCACCGGTTTGCCACATGATGTAGACCTATGGACTGAACAAGAAACCACTAAAAATTTTAACCAGTCATCGTTCTCACAACACTGAGGACCAGTCATTCGAAATGACTTCTCCATGCATTTTATGCATTGGTAAAAGCACTATGATGAAAAGTGTGATATGTTTTCAGGTATCTCCTATACTAATAGAGCCACATGCTCACCGGTTTGCCACATGATGTAGGCCTATGGACTGAACAAGAAACCACCAAAAATTTTAACCAGTCATCGTTCTCACAACACTGAGGACCAGTCATTCGAAATGACTTCTCCATGCATTTTATGCATTGGTAAAAGCACTATGATGAAAAGCGTGATATGTTTTCAGGTATCTCCTATACTAATAGAGCCACATGCTCACCGGAATGCCACATGATGTAGGCCTATGGACTGAACAAGAAACCACCAAAAATTTTAACCAGTCATCGTTCTCACAACACTGAGGACCAGTCATTCGAAATGACTTCTCCATGCATTTTATGCATTGGTAAAAGCACTATGATGAAAAGTGTGATATGTTTTCAGGTATCTCCTATACTAATAGAGCCACATGCTCACCGGATTGCCACATGATGTAGGCCTATGGACTGAACAAGAAACCACCAAAAATTTTAACCAGTCATCGTTCTCACAACACTGAGGACCAGTCATTCGAAATGACTTCTCCATGCATTTTATGCATTGGTAAAAGCACTATGATGAAAAGTGTGATATGTTTTCAGGTATCTCCTATACTAATAGAGCCACATGCTCACCGGTTTGCCACATGATGTAGGCCTATGGACTGAACAAGAAACCACCAAAAATTTTAACCAGTCATCGTTCTCACAACACTGAGGACCAGTCATTCGAAATGACTTCTCCATGCATTTTATGCATTGGTAAAACCACTATGATGAAAAGTGTGATATGTTTTCAGGTATCTCCTATACTAATAGAGCCACATGCTCACCGGTTTGCCACATGATGTAGGCCTATGGACTGAACAAGAAACCACCAAAAATTTTAACCAGTCATCGTTCTCACAACACTGAGGACCAGTCATTCGAAATGACTTCTCCATGCATTTTATGCATTGGTAAAAGCACTATGATGAAAAGTGTGATATGTTTTCAGGTATCTCCTATACTAATAGAGCCACATGCTCACCGGTTTGCCACATGATGTAGGCCTATGGACTGAACAAGAAACCACCAAAAATTTTAACCAGTCATCGTTCTCACAACACTGAGGACCAGTCATTCGAAATGACTTCTCCATGCATTTTATGCATTGGTAAAAGCACTATGATGAAAAGTGTGATATGTTTTCAGGTATCTCCTATACTAATAGAGCCACATGCTCACCGGTTTGCCACATGATGTAGGCCTATGGACTGAACAAGAAACCACCAAAAATTTTAACCAGTCATCGTTCTCACAACACTGAGGACCAGTCATTCGAAATGACTTCTCCATGCATTTTATGCATTGGTAAAAGCACTATGATGAAAAGAGTGATATGTTTTCAGGTATCTCCTATACTAATAGAGCCACATGCTCACCGGTTTGCCACATGATGTAGACCTATGGACTGAACAAGAAACCACCAAAAATTTTAACCAGTCATCGTTCTCACAACACTGAGGACCAGTCATTCGAAATGACTTCTCCATGCATTTTATGCATTGGTAAAAGCACTATGATGAAAAGTGTGATATGTTTTCAGGTATCTCCTATACTAATAGAGCCACATGCTCACCGGTTTGCCACATGATGTAGGCCTATGGACTGAACAAGAAACCACCAAAAATTTTAACCAGTCATCGTTCTCACAACACTGAGGACCAGTCATTCGAAATGACTTCTCCATGCATTTTATGCATTGGTAAAAGCACTATGATGAAAAGTGTGATATGTTTTCAGGTATCTCCTATACTAATAGAGCCACATGCTCACCGGTTTGCCACATGATGTAGGCCTATGGACTGAACAAGAAACCACCAAAAATTTTAACCAGTCATCGTTCTCACAACACTGAGGACCAGTCATTCGAAATGACTTCTCCATGCATTTTATGCATTGGTAAAAGCACTATGATGAAAAGTGTGATATGTTTTCAGGTATCTCCTATACTAATAGAGCCACATGCTCACCGGTTTGCCACATGATGTAGGCCTATGGACTGAACAAGAAACCACCAAAAATTTTAACCAGTCATCGTTCTCACAACACTGAGGACCAGTCATTCGAAATGACTTCTCCATGCATTTTATGCATTGGTAAAAGCACTATGATGAAAAGTGTGATATGTTTTCAGGTATCTCCTATACTAATAGAGCCACATGCTCACCGGTTTGCCACATGATGTAGGCCTATGGACTGAACAAGAAACCACCAAAAATTTTAACCAGTCATCGTTCTCACAACACTGAGGACCAGTCATTCGAAATGACTTCTCCATGCATTTTATGCATTGGTAAAAGCACTATGATGAAAAGTGTGATGTTTTCAGGTATCTCCTATACTAATAGAGCCACATGCTCACCGGTTTGCCACATGATGTAGGCCTATGGACTGAACAAGAAACCACCAAAAATTTTAACCAGTCATCGTTCTCACAACACTGAGGACCAGTCATTCGAAATGACTTCTCCATGCATTTTATGCATTGGTAAAAGCACTATGATGAAAAGTGTGATATGTTTTCAGGTATCTCCTATACTAATAGAGCCACATGCTCACCGGTTTGCCACATGATGTAGGCCTATGGACTGAACAAGAAACCACCAAAAATTTTAACCAGTCATCGTTCTCACAACACTGAGGACCAGTCATTCGAAATGACTTCTCCATG
Organism: Ranitomeya imitator; assembly: GCF_032444005.1. Taxonomy (NCBI): domain Eukaryota; kingdom Metazoa; phylum Chordata; class Amphibia; order Anura; family Dendrobatidae; genus Ranitomeya; species Ranitomeya imitator. Next base: position 456 of record NW_027193728.1, on the reverse strand, counting down.
CATTTTATGCATTGGTAAAAGCACTATGATGAAAAGTGTGATATGTTTTCAGGTATCTCCTATACTAATAGAGCCACATGCTCACCGGTTTGCCACATGATGTAGGCCTATGGACTGAACAAGAAACCACCAAAAATTTTAACCAGTCATCGTTCTCACAACACTGAGGACCAGTCATTCGAAATGACTTCTCCATGCATTTTATGCATTGGTAAAAGCTCTATGATGAAAAGTGTGATATGTTTTCAGGTATCTCCTATACTAATAGAGCCACATGCTCACCGGTTTGCCACATGATGTAGGCCTATGGACTGAACAAGAAACCACGAAAAATTTTAACCAGTCATCGTTCTCACAACACTGAGGACCAGTCATTCGAAATGACTTCTCCATGCATTTTATGCATTGGTAAAAGCACTATGATGAAAAGTGTGATATGTTTTCAGGTATCTCCTA
>NW_027193727.1:0-21742 GCF_032444005.1 Ranitomeya imitator | reverse complement strand
GGGTATGGAGTGTAGGGTATAGAGTGTAGAGTGTAGGGATTAGAGTGTAGGGTATAGAGTGTAGGGTATAGAATGTAGGGTATAGAGTGTAGGGTAAAGAGTGTAGAGTGTAGGGTACAGAGTGCAGGGTGTAGAGTGTAGGGAATAGAGTGTAGAGTGTAGGGTGTAGAGTGTAGGGTGTAGAGTGTAGGGTGTAGAGTGTAGGGTGTAGGGTATAGAGTGTAGGGTATAGAGTGTAGGGTATAGAGTGTAGGGTGTAGGGATTAGAGTGTAGGGATTAGAGTGTAGGGATTAGAGTGTAGGGTGTAGAGTGTAGGGTGTAGAGTGTAGGGTATAGAGTGTAGGGTATAGAGTGTAGGGTATAGAGTGTAGAGTGTAGGGATTAGAGTGTAGGGTATAGAGTGTAGGGTATAGAGTAGAGTGTAGAGTGTAGGCTATAGAGTGTAGACTATAGAGTGTAGGGTATAGAGTGTAGGGTATAGAGTGTAGGGTATAGAGTGTAGGGTATAGAGTGTAAGGTGTAGGGTATAGAGTGTAGGGTATAGAGTGCAGGTTGTAGAGTGTAGGGTATAGAGTGTAGGGTATAGAGAGTAGGGTATAGAGTGTAGAGTGTAGGGTATAGAGTGTATGCTATAGAGTGTATGGTGTAGAGTGTATGGTATAGAGTGTAGGGTATAGAGTGTAGAGTGTATGGTATAGAGTGTATGGTATAGAGTGTAGGGTATAGAGTGTAGGGTATAGAGTGTAGGGTATAGAGTGTATGTTATAGAGTGTAGGGTATAGAGTGTAGAGTGTAGGGTATAGAGTTTACAGTGTAGGGTATAGAGTGTAGGGTATAGAGTGTAGGTTATAGAGTGTAGGGTATAGAGTGTAGGGTAAAGAGTGTAGAGTGTAGGGTACAGAGTGCAGGGTGTAGAGTGTAGGGTATAGAGTGTAGAGTGTAGAGTGTAGGGTGTAGAGTGTAGGGTATAGAGTGTAGGGTATAGAGTGTAGGGTATAGAGTGTAGGGTATAAAGTGTAGGGTGTAGGGTATAGAGTGTAGGGTATAAAGTGCAGGTTGTAGAGTGTAGGGTATAGAGTGTATGGTATAGGGTGTAGGGTATAAAGTGTAGGGTATAGAGTGTAGGGTATAGAGTGTAGGGTATAGAGTGTAGGGTATAGAGTGTAGGGTATAGAGTGTAGGCTATAGAGTGTAGAGTATATAGTGTAGAGTGTAGGGTATAGAGTGTAGGGTATAGAGTGTAGGGTATAGAGTGTGGAGTACAGAGTGTAGGGTATAGAATGTAGAGTGTAGGGTGTAGAGTGCAAAGTGTAGGGTATAGAGTGTAAGATATAGAGTGTATGTTATAGAGTGTAGGGTATAGAGTGTAGAGTTTAGGGTATAGAGTGTAGTGTATAGATTGTATGGTATAGAGTGTATGGTATAGAGTGTAGAGTGTAGGGTATAGAGTGTAGGGTATAGAGTGTAGGGTATAGAGTGTAGGGTGTAGAGTGTAGGGTGTAGAGTGTAGGGTATAGAGTGTAGGGTATAGAGTGTAGGTTATAGAGTGTAGCGTATAGAGCGTAGGGTGTAGGGTATAGAGTGTAGGTTATAGAGTGTAGGGTATAGAGTGTAGGGTATAGAGTGTATGGTATAGAGCTTAGGGTGTAGAGTGTAGGGTATAGCATGTAGAGTTTAGGGTAGAGAGTGTGGGGCATAGAGTGTATGGTATACAGTGTAGAGTGTAGGGTATAGCGTGTATAGTGTAGGGTATAGAGTGTAGGGTATAGAGTGTATGGTATAGAGTGTAGGGTATAAAGTGTAGAGTGTAGGGTATAGAGTGTATGGTATAGAGTGTAGGGTATAAAGTGTAGAGTGTAGGGTATAGAGTGTAGGGTATAGAGTGTAGGCTATAGAGTGTAGAGTTTAGAGTGTAGGGTATAGAATGTAGAGTGTAGGGTGTAGAGTGTAAAGTGTAGGGTATAGAGTGTAGGATATAGAGTGTAGAGTGTAGGGTATAGAGTGTAGGGTATACAGTGTATGGTATAGAGTGTAGGGTATAGAGTGTAGAGTGTAGGGTATAGATTGTAGGGTATAGGGTATAGGGTATAGAGTGTATGGTGTAGAGTGTAGGGTATAGAGTGTAGGGTGTAGGGTGTAGAGTGTGGGGTGTAGAGTGGTGTAGAGTGTAGGATGTAGAGTGTATGGTATAGAGTGTAGGGTATAGAGTATAGCGTGTATGGTATAGAGTGTAGTGTATAGAGTGTAGGGTATAGGGTATAGAGTGTAGGGTATAGAGTGTAGGGTATAGATTTTAGAGTGTAGGGTATAGAGTGTGGAGTATAGAGTGTAGGGTATAGAATGTAGAGTGTAGGGTGTAGAGTGCAAAGTGTAGGGTATAGAGTGTAAGATATAGAGTGTATGTTATAGAGTGTAGGGTATAGAGTGTAGAGTTTAGGGTATAGAGTGTAGTGTATAGATTGTATGGTATAGAGTGTATGGTATAGAGTGTAGAGTGTAGGGTATAGAGTGTAGGGTATAGAGTGTAGGGTGTAGAGTGTAGGGTGTAGAGTGTAGGGTATAGAGTGTAGGGTATAGAGTGTAGGTTATAGAGTGTAGCGTATAGAGCGTAGAGTGTAGGGTATAGAGTGTAGGGTATAGAGTGTAGGGTATAGAGTGTAGGGTATAGAGTGTATGGTATAGAGCTTAGGGTGTAGAGTGTAGGGTATAGAATGTAGAGTTTAGGGTAGAGAGTGTGGGGCATAGAGTGTATGGTATACAGTGTAGAATGTAGGGTATAGAGTGTATAGTGTAGGGTATAAAGTGTAGGGTATAGAGTGTATGGTATAGAGTGTAGGGTATAAAGTGTAGAGTGTAGGGTATTGAGTGTATGGTATAGAGTGTAGGGTATAAAGTGTAGAGTGTAGGGTATAGAGTGTAGGGTATAGAGTGTAGGCTATAGAGTGTAGAGTTTAGAGTGTAGGGCATAGAATGTAGAGTGTAGGGTGTAGAGTGTAAAGTGTAGGGTATAGAGTGTAGGATATAGAGTGTAGAGTGTAGGGTATAGAGTGTAGGGTATACAGTGTATGGTATAGAGTGTAGGGTATAGAGTGTAGAGTGTAGGGTATAGAGTGTAGGGTATAGAGTGTAGGGTATAGAGTGTAGGGTATAGATTGTAGGGTATAGGGTATAGGGTATAGAGTGTATGGTGTAGAGTGTAGGGTATAGAGTGTAGGGTGTAGGGTGTAGAGTGTGGGGTGTAGAGTGGTGTAGAGTGTAGGATGTAGAGTGTATGGTATAGAGTGTAGGGTATAGAGTATAGCGTGTATGGTATAGAGTGTAGTGTATAGAGTGTAGGGTATAGGGTATAGAGTGTAGGGTATAGAGTGTAGGGTATAGATTTTAGAGTGTAGGGTATAGAGTGTAAGGTATAGAGTGTAGGGTGTGGAGTGTAGGGTATAGAGTGTAGGGTATAGAGTGTATGGTATAGAGTGTAGGGTATAGAGTGTATGGTATAGAGTGTAGAGTGTAGGGTATAGAGTGTATTTTATAGAGTGTAGGGTATAGAGTGTAGGGTATAGAGTGTAGAGTGTAGGGTATAGAGTGTAGGGTATAGAGTGTAGAGTGTAGGGTATAGAGTGTAGGGTATAGAGTGTAGGGTATAGAGTGTAGAGTGTGGGGATTAGAGTGTAGGGATTAGAGTGTAGGGTATAGAGTGTAGAGTGTAGAGTATAGAGTGTAGGGTATAGAGTGTAGGGATTAGAGTGTAGGGATTAGAGTGTAGGGATTAGAGTGTAGGGATTAGAGTGTAGGGATTGGAGTGTAGGGTATAGAGTGTAGGGTATAGAGTGTAGGGTATAGAGTGTAGGGTATAGTGTGTATGGTATAGAGTGTAGGGTATAAAGTGTAGAGTGTATGGTATAGAGTGTAGGGTATAGAGTGTAAAGTGTAGGGTATAGAGTGTATGGTATAGAGTGTAGGGTGTAGAGTGTATGGTATAGAGTGTAGGGTATAGAGTGTAGAGTGTAGGGTATAGAGTGTAGGGTATAGAGTGTAGGGTATAGGGAGTAGGGTATAGAGTGTAGGGTATAGAGTGTAGGGTACAGAGTGTAGGGTATAGAGTGTAGGGTACAGAGTGCAGGGTGTAGAGTGTAGGGTATAGAGTGTATAGTGTAGGGTATAGCGTCTAGGGTATAGAGTGTAGGGTGTAAAGTGGAGGGTGTAGAGTGTAGGGTGTAGAGTGTAGGGTGTAGAGTGTAGGGTGTAGAGTGTATGGTATAGAGTGTAGGGTATAGAGTGTAGAGTGTAGGGTATAGAGTGTAGGGTATAGAGTGTAGGGTATAGAGTGTAGGGTGTAGAGTGTAGGGTATAGAGTGTAGAGTTTAGGGTAGAGAGTGTGGGGCATAGAGTGTATGGTATACAGTGTAGAGTGTAGGGTATAGAGTGTATAGTGTAGGGTATAGAGTGTAGGGTATAAAGTGTATGGTATAGAGTGTAGGGTATAAAGTGTAGAGTGTAGGGTATAGAGTGTATGGTATAGAGTGTAGGGTATAAAGTGTAGAGTGTAGGGTATAGAGTGTAGGGTATAGAGTGTAGGGTATAGAGTGTAGGGTAAAGAGTGTAGAGTGTAGGGTACAGAGTGCAGTGTGTAGAGTGTAGGGTATAGAGTGTAGAGTGTAGAGTGTAGGGTGTAGAGTGTAGGGTATAGAGTGTAGGGTATAGAGTGTAGGGTATAGAGTGTAGGGTATAAAGTGTAGGGTGTAGGGTATAGAGTGTAGGGTATAGAGTGCAGGTTGTAGAGTGTAGGGTATAGAGTGTATGGTATAGGGTGTAGGGTATAAAGTGTAGGGTATAGAGTGTAGGGTATAGAATGTAGGGTATAGAGTGTAGGGTATAGAGTGTAGGGTATAGAGTGTATGCTATAGAGTGTAGAGTATATAGTGTAGAGTGTAGGGTATAGAGTGTAGGGTATAGAGTGTAGGGTGTAGGGATTAGAGTGTAGGGATTAGAGTGTAGGGATTAGAGTGTAGGGTGTAGAGTGTAGGGTGTAGAGTGTAGGGTATAGAGTGTAGGGTATAGAGTGTAGGGTATAGAGTGTAGAGTGTAGGGATTAGAGTGTAGGGTATAGAGTGTAGGGTATAGAATGTAGGGTATAGAGTGTAGGGTAAAGAGTGTAGAGTGTAGGGTACAGAGTGCAGGGTGTAGAGTGTAGGGAATAGAGTGTAGAGTGTAGGGTGTAGAGTGTAGGGTGTAGAGTGTAGGGTGTAGGGTATAGAGTGTAGGGTATAGAGTGTAGGGTATAGAGTGTATGGTATAGAGCTTAGGGTGCAGAGTGTAGGGTATAGAATGTAGAGTTTAGGGTAGAGAGTGTGGGGCATAGAGTGTATGGTATACAGTGTAGAGTGTAGGGTATAGAGTGTATAGTGTAGGGTATAGAGTGTAGGGTATAGAGTGTATGGTATAGAGTGTAGGGGATAAAGTGTAGAGTGTAGGGTATATAGTGTATGGTATAGAGTGTAGGGTATAAAGTGTAGAGTGTAGGGTATAGAGTGTAGGGTATAGAGTGTAGAGTTTAGAGTGTAGGGTATAGAATGTAGAGTGTAGGGTGTAGAGTGTAAAGTGTAGGGTATAGAGTGTAGGATATAGAGTGTAGAGTGTAGGGTATAGAGTGTAGGGTATACAGTGTATGGTATAGAGTGTAGGGTATAGAGTGTAGAGTGTAGGGTATAGAGTGTAGGGTATAGAGTGTAGGGTATAGAGTGTAGAGTATAGATTGTAGGGTATAGGGTATAGGGTATAGACTGTATGGTGTAGAGTGTAGGGTATAGAGTGTAGAGTGTAGGGTGTAGAGTGTGGGGTGTAGAGTGGTGTAGAGTGTAGGATGTAGAGTGTATGGTTTAGAGTGTAGGGTATAGAGTATAGCGTGTATGGTATAGAGTGTAGTGTATAGAGTGTAGGGTATAGGGTATAGAGTGTAAGGTATAGAGTGTAGGGTATAGATTTTAGAGTGTAAGGTATAGAGTGTAGGGTGTGGAGTGTAGGGTATAGAGTGTAGGGTATAGAGTGTATGGTATAGAGTGTAGGGTATAGAGTGTATGGTATAGAGCGTAGAGTGTAGGGTATAGAGTGTATTTTATAGAGTGTAGGGTATAGAGTGTAGGGTATAGAGTGTAGAGTGTAGGGTATAGAGTGTAGGATATAGAGTGTAGAGTGTAGGGTATAGAGTGTAGGGTATAGAGTGTAGGGTATAGAGTGTAGAGTGTAGGGATTAGAGTGTAGGGATTAGAGTGTAGGGTATAGAGTGTAGAGTGTAGAGTATAGAGTGTGGGGTATAGAGTGTAGGGATCAGAGTGTAGGGATTAGAGTGTAGGGATTAGAGTGTAGGGATTAGAGTGTTGGGATTGGAGTGTAGGGTATAGAGTGTAGGGTATAGAGTGTAGGGTATAGAGTGTAGGGTATAGTGTGTATGGTATAGAGTGTAGGGTATAAAGTGTAGAGTGTATGGTATAGAGTGTAGGGTATAGAGTGTAAAGTGTAGGGTATAGAGTGTATGGTATAGAGTGTAGGGTGTAGAGTGTATGGTATAGAGTGTAGGGTATAGAGTGTAGAGTGTAGGGTATAGAGTGTAGGGTATAGAGTGTAGGGTATAGAGAGTAGGGTATAGAGTGTAGGGTATAGAGTGTAGGGTACAGAGTGTAGGGTATAGAGTGTAGGGTACAGAGTGCAGGGTGTAGAATGTAGGGTATAGAGTGTAGAGTGTAGAGTGTAGGGTGTAGAGTGTAGGGTATAGAGTGTAGGGTATAGAGTGTAGGGTATAGAGTGTAGGGTATAAAGTGTAGGGTGTAGGGTATAGAGTGTAGGGTATAGAGTGCAGGTTGTAGAGTGTAGGGTATAGAGTGTATGGTATAGGGTGTAGGGTATAAAGTGTAGGGTATAGAGTGTAGGGTATAGAATGTAGGGTATAGAGTGTAGGGTATAGAGTGTAGGGTATAGAGTGTATGCTATAGAGTGTAGAGTATATAGTGTAGAGTGTAGGGTATAGAGTGTAGGGTATAGAGTGTAGGGTATAGAGTGTAGGGTGTAGGGATTAGAGTGTAGGGATTAGAGTGTAGGGATTAGAGTGTAGGGTGTAGAGTGTAGGGTGTAGAGTGTAGGGTATAGAGTGTAGGGTATAGAGTGTAGGGTATAGAGTGTAGAGTGTAGGGATTAGAGTGTAGGGTATAGAGTGTAGGGTATAGAATGTAGGGTATAGAGTGTAGGGTAAAGAGTGTAGAGTGTAGGGTACAGAGTGCAGGGTGTAGAGTGTAGGGAATAGAGTGTAGAGTGTAGGGTGTAGAGTGTAGGGTGTAGAGTGTAGGGTGTAGGGTATAGAGTGTAGGGTATAGAGTGTAGGGTGTAGGGATTAGAGTGTAGGGATTAGAGTGTAGGGATTAGAGTGTAGGGTGTAGAGTGTAGGGTGTAGAGTGTAGGGTATAGAGTGTAGGGTATAGAGTGTAGGGTATAGAGTGTAGAGTGTAGGGATTAGAGTGTAGGGTATAGAGTGTAGGGTATAGAGTAGAGTGTAGAGTGTAGGCTATAGAGTGTAGACTATAGAGTGTAGGGTATAGAGTGTAGGGTATAGAGTGTAGGGTATAGAGTGTAAGGTGTAGGGTATAGAGTGTAGGGTATAGAGTGCAGGTTGTAGAGTGTAGGGTATAGAGTGTAGGGTATAGAGAGTAGGGTATAAAGTGTAGAGTGTAGGGTATAGAGTGTATAGTGTAGGGTATAGAGTGTAGGGTATAGAGTGTAGAGTGTAGGGTATAGAGTGTATGCTATAGAGTGTATGGTGTAGAGTGTATGGTATAGAGTGTAGGGTAAAGAGTGTAGAGTGTATGGTATAGAGTGTATGGTATAGAGTGTAGGGTATAGAGTGTAGGGTATAGAGTGTAGGGTATAGAGTGTATGTTATAGAGTGTAGGGTATAGAGTGTAGAGTGTAGGGTATAGAGTTTACAGTGTAGGGTATAGAGTGTAGGGTATAGAGTGTAAGGTATAGAGTGTAGGGTGTAGAGTGTAGGGTATAGAGTGCAGGTTATTGAGTGTATGGTATAGAGTGTATGGTATAGAGTGTAGGGTATAGAGTGTATGGTATAGAGTGTAGGGTATAGAGTGTAGAGTGTAGGGATTAGAGTGTAGGGTGTAGAGTGTATGGTATAGAGTGTAGAGTGTAGGTTATCGAGTGTAGGGTATAGAGTGTAGGGTGTAGAGTGTAGGGTATAGAGTGTTGGGTGTAGAGTGCAGGGTGTAGAGTGCAGGGTATAGAGTGTAGGATATAGAGTGTAGAGTGTAGGGTATAGAGTGTAGGGTGTAGGGTATAGAGTGTAGAGTGTAGGGTATAGAGTGTAGGGTATAGAGTGTAGGGTATAGAGTGTAGGGAATAGAGTGTAGAGTGTAAGGTGTAGAGTGTAGGGTATAGAGTGTAGGGTATATACTGTAGGGTATAGAGTGTAAAGTGTAGGGTATAGAGTGTAGGGTATAGAGTGTAGGGTTTAGAGTGTTGGGTGTAGAGTGCAGGGTGTAGAGTGCAGGGTATAGAGTGTAGGGTATAGAGTGTAGGGTATAAAGTGTAGAGTGTAGGGTATAGAGTGTATAGTGTAGGGTATAGAGTGTAGGGTATAGAGTGTAGGGTATAGAGTGTAGGGTATAGGGTATAGAGTGTAGGGTGTAGGGTGTAGAGTGTAGGGTGTTGAGTGTAGGGTATAGAGTGTAGGGTATAGAGTGTAGGGTGTAGGGTATAGAGTGTAGGGGATAGAGTGTAGGGTATAGAGTGTAGAGTTTATGGTATAGAGTGTAGAGTGTAGGGTATAGAGTGTAGGGTATAGACTGTAGGGTATAGAGTGTGGCGTAAAGAGTGTAGGGTATAGAGTGTAGAGTGTAGGGTATAGAGTGTACGGTATGGAGTGTAGGGTATAGAGTGTAGGGTATAGAGTGTAGAGTGTAGGGTATAGAATGTAGAGTATAGAGTGTAGGGTATAGAGTGTAGGGAATAGAGTGTATAGTGTAAGGTATAGAGTGTAGAGTATAGGGTATAGACGGTAGGGTGTAGAGTGTAGGGAGTAGAGTGTAGGGTATAGAGTGTAGGGTATAGAGTGCAGGGTATAGAGTGTAGGGTGTAGAGTGTAGGCTATAGAGTGTAGGGTATAGAGTGTAGGGTATAGAATGTAGGGTATAGAGTGTAGGGTATAGAGTGTAGGGTATAGAGTGTAGAGTGTAGGGTACAGAGTGTAGGGTATAGATTGCAGGTTGTAGAGTGCAGGTTGTAGAGTGTAGGGTATAGAGTGTAGGGTATAGAGTGTAGGGTTTAGAGTGTAGGGTATAGAGTGTAGGGTATAAAGTGTAGAGTGTAGGATATAGAGTGTATAGTGTAGGGTATAGAGTGTAGGGTATAGAGTGTAGGGTATAGAGTGTATAGTGTAGGGTATAGAGTGTATGCTATAGAGTGTATGGTGTAGAGTGTATGGTATAGAGTGTAGGGTGTAGAGTGTATGGTATAGAGTGTAGGGTGTAGAGTGTAGAGTATAGAGTGTAGGGTATAGAGTGTATGTTATAGAGTGTAGGGTATAGAGTGTAGAGTGTAGGGTATAGAGTTTAGAGTGTAGGGTATAGAGTGTAGGGTATAGAGTGTAGTGTATAGAGTGTAGGGTAAAGAGTGTAGAGTGTAGGGTACAGAGTGCAGGGTATAGAGTGTAGGGTATAGAGTGTAGAGTGTAGGGTGTAGAGTGTAGGGTGTAGAGTGTAGGGTATAGAGTGTAGAGTGTAGGGTGTAGAGTGTAGGGTGTAGGGTATAGAGTGTAGGGTATAGAGTGTAGGGTATAGAGTGTAGGGTATAGAGTGCAGGTTGTAGAGTGTAGGGTATAGAGTGTAGGGTAAAGAGTGTAGAGTGTAGGGTACAGAGTGCAGGGTGTAGAGTGTAGGGTATAGAGTGTAGGGTCTAGGGTGTAGAGTGTAGGGTATAGAGTGTAGAGTGTAGGGTATAGAGTGTACGGTATGGAGTGTAGGGTATAGAGTGTAGGGTATAGAGTGTAGAGTGTAGGGTATAGAATGTAGGGTATAGAGTGTAGGGTATAGAGTGTAGGGAATAGAGTGTATAGTGTAAGGTATAGAGTGTAGAGTGTAGGGTATAGACGGTAGGGTGTAGAGTGTAGGGAGTAGAGTGTAGGGTATAGAGTGTAGAGTGTAGGGTATAGAGTGCAGGGTATAGAGTGTAGGGTGTAGAGTGTAGGCTATAGAGTGTAGGGTATAGAGTGTAGAGTGTAGGGTATAGAGTGTAGGGTATAGAGTGTAGGGTATAGAGTGTAGGGTATAGAGTGTAGAGTGTAGGGTACAGAGTGTAGGGTATAGATTGCAGGTTGTAGAGTGCAGGTTGTAGAGTGTAGGGTATAGAGTGTAGGGTATAGAGTGTAGGGTATAGAGTGTAGGGTATAAAGTGTAGAGTGTAGGGCATAGAGTGTATAGTGTAGGGTATAGAGTGTAGGGTATAGAGTGTAGGGTATAGAGTGTATAGTGTAGGGTATAGAGTGTATGCTATAGAGTGTATGGTGTAGAGTGTATGGTATAGAGTGTAGGGTGTAGAGTGTATGGTATAGAGTGTAGGGTGTAGAGTGTAGGGTATAGAGTGTAGGGTATAGAGTGTATGTTATAGAGTGTAGGGTATAGAGTGTAGAGTGTAGGGTATAGAGTTTAGAGTGTAGGGTATAGAGTGTAGGGTATAGAGTGTAGTGTTTAGAGTGTAGGGTAAAGAGTGTAGAGTGTAGGGTACAGAGTGCAGGGTGTAGAGTGTAGGGTATAGAGTGTAGAGTGTAGGGTGTAGAGTGTAGGGTGTAGAGTGTAGGGTATAGAGCGTAGAGTGTAGGGTGTAGAGTGTAGGGTGTAGGGTATAGAGTGTAGGGTATAGAGTGTAGGGTATAGAGTGTAGGGTATAGGGTGTAGGGATTAGAGTGTAGGGATTAGAGTGTAGGGATTAGAGTGTAGGGTGTAAAGTGTAGGGTATAGAGTGTAGGGTATAGAGTGTAGGGTATAGAGTGTAGGGTATAGAGTGCAGGTTGTAGAGTGTAGGGTATAGAGTGTAGGGTAAAGAGTGTAGAGTGTAGGGTACAGAGTGCAGGGTGTAGAGTGTAGGGTATAGAGTGTAGGGTCTAGGGTGTAGTGTAGGGTATAGAGTGTAGAGTGTAGGGTGTAGAGTGTAGGGTGTAGGGTATAGAGTGTAGGGTATAGAGTGTAGGGTATAGAGTGTAGGGTATAGAGTGTAGAGTGTAGGGATTAGTGTGTAGGGTATAGAGTGTAGGCTATAGAGTGTAGGGTGTAGAGTGTAGGGTATAGAGTGTATGGTATAGAGTGTAGGGTATAGAGTGTAGGGTATAGAGTGTATGTTATAGAGTGTAGGGTATAGAGTGTAGAGTGTAGGGTATAGAGTTTAGAGTGTAGGGTATAGAGTGTAGGGTATAGAGTGTAAGGTATAGAGTGTAGAGTGTAGGGTATAGAGTGTAGGGTATAGAGTGTAGGGTATAGAGTGTAGGGTAAAGAGTGTAGAGTGTAGGGTACAGAGTGCAGGGTGTAGAGTGTAGGGTATAGAGTGTAGGGTGTAGAGTGTAGGGTATAGAGTGTAGGGTGTAGAGTGTAGGGTGTAGGGTATAGAGTGTAGGGTATAGAGTGTAGGGTATAGAGTGTAGAGTGTAGAGTGTAGGGTGTAGAGTGTAGGGTATAGAGTGTAGGGTATAGAGTGTAGGGTATAGAGTGTAGGGTGTAGGGATTAGAGTGTAGGGATTAAAGTGTAGGGTGTAGAGTGTAGGGTGTAGAGTGTAGGGTATAGAGTGTAGGGTATAGAGTGTAGGGTATAAAGCGTAGAGTGTAGGGTATAGAGTGTATAGTGTAGGGTATAGAGTGTAGGGTATAGAGTGTAGGGTATAGGGTATAGAGTGTAGGGTGTAGAGTGTAGGGTGAAGGGTGTAGAGTGTATGGTATAAAGTGTAGGGTATAGAGTGTAGGGATTAGAGTGTAGGGTATAGAGTGTAGGGTATAGAGTGTAGGGTATAGAGTGTAGGGTGTAGAGTGTAGAGTGTAGGGTATAGAGTGTAGAGTGTAGGGTATAGAGTGTAGGGTGTAGAGTGTAGAGTGTAGGGTATAGAGTGTAGAGTGTAGCGGATAGAATGTAGGGTATAGAGTGTAAGGTGTAGAGTGTAGGGTATAGAGTGTATGGTATAGAGTGTTGGGTATAAAGTATAGAGTGTATGGTATAGAGTGTAGGGTATAAAGTGTAGAGTGTAGGGTATAGAGTGTAGGGTATAGAGTGTAGAGTGTAGGGTAAAGAGTGTAGGGTATAGAGTGTAGGGTATAGAGTGTAGAGTGTAGGGTATAGAGTGTAGAGTATAGAGTGCAGGTTGTAAAGTGTAGGGTATAGAGTGTATGGTATGGAGTGTAGGGTATAAAGTGTAGAGTGTAGTGTATAGAGTGTAGGGTATAGAGTGTAGGAAATAGAGTGTAGGGTAAAGAGTGTAGAGTGTAGGGTACAGAGTGCAGGGTGTAGAGTGTAGGGTATAGAGTGTAGGGTGTAGAGTGTAGGGTATAGAGTGTAGGGTGTAGAGTGTAGGGTGTGAGGTATAGAGTGTAGGGTATAGAGTGTAGGGTATAGAGTGTAGAGTGTAGAGTGTAGGGTGTAGAGTGTAGGGTATAGAGTGTAGGGTATAGCGTGTAGGGTATAGAGTGTAGGGTATAGAGTGTAGGGTGTAGGGATAAGAGTGTAGGGATTAGAGTGTAGGGTGTAGAGTGTAGGGTATAGAGTGTAGGGTATAGAGTGTAGGGTATAAAGCGTAGAGTGTAGGGTATAGAGTGTATAGTGTAGGGTATAGAGTGTAGGGTATAGAGTGTAGGGTATAGAGTGTAGGGTATAGGGTATAGAGTGTAGGGTGTAGAGTGTAGGGTGTAGGGTGTAGAGTGTATGGTATAGAGTGTAGGGTATAGAGTGTAGGGATTAGAGTGTAGGGTATAGAGTGTAGGGTATAGAGTGTAGGGTATAGAGTGTAGGGTGTAGAGTGTAGAGTGTAGGGTATAGAGTGTAGAGTGTAGGGTATAGAGTGTGGGGTATAGAGTAGAGTGTAGAGTGTAGGGTATAGAGTGTAGAGTGTAGGGGATAGAATGTAGGGTATAGAGAGTAAGGTGTAGAGTGTAGGGTATAGAGTGTATGGTATAGAGTGTGGGGTATAAAGTGTAGAGTGTAGGGTATGGAGTGTAGGGTATAGAGTGTATGGTATAGAGTGTAGGGTTTAAAGTGTAGAGTGTAGGGTATAGAGTGTAGGGTATAGAGTGTAGAGTGTAGGGTAAAGAGTGTAGGGCATAGAGTGTAGGGTATAGAGTGTAGAGTGTAGGGTATAGAGTGTAGGGTATAGAGTGTAGGGTATAAAGTGTAGAGTGTAGTGTATAGAGTGTAGGGTATAGAGTGTAGGGTATAGAGTGTAGGGTATAGAGTGTAGGCTATAGAGTGTAGAGTGTAGGGTGTAGAGTGTAGGGTATAGAGTGTAGGGTATAGAGTGTAGGGTATAGAGTGTGGAGAAGAGAGTGTAGGGTATAGAGTGTAGGGTATAGAATGTAGAGTGTAGAGTGTAGGGTGTAGAGTGCAAAGTGTAGGGTATAGAGTGTAAGGTATAGAGTGTAGTGTATAGAGTGTATGTTATAGAGTGTAGGGTATAGAGTGTAGAGTTTAGGGTATAGAGTGTAGTGTATAGAGTGTATGGTATAGAGTGTATGGTATAGAGTGTAGAGTGTAGGGTATAGAGTGTAGGGTATAGAGTGTAGGGTATAGAGTGTAGGGTATAGAGTGTAGGGTATAGAGTGTAGAGTGTAGGGTATAGAGTGTAGGGTATAGAGTGTAGGGTATAGAGTGTAGGGTATAGAGTGTAAGGTATAGAGTGTAGGTTATAGAGTGTAGGGTATAGAGTGTAGGGTATAGAGTGTAGCTTATAGAGCGTAGGGTGTAGGGTATAGAGTGTAGGGTATAGAGTGTAGGGTATAGAGTGTAGAGTGTAGGGTATAGAGTGTATGGTATAAAGCTTAGGGTGTAGAGCGTAGGGTATAGAGTGTAGAGTTTAGGGTATAGAGTGTGGGGCATAGAGTGTATGGTATACAGTTTAGAGTGTAGGGTATAGAGTGTAGGGTATAGAGTGTAGGGTATAGAGTGTAGAGTGTAGGGTATAGAGTGTAGGGTATAGAGTGCAGGTTGTAGAGTGTAGGGTATAGAGTGTAGGGTATAGAGTGTAGGGTATAAAGTGTAGAGTGTAGGGTATAGAGTGTATAGTGTAGGGTATAGAGTGTAGGGTATAGAGTGTAGGGTATAGAGTGTATAGTGTAGGGTATAGAGTGTATGCTATAGAGTGTATGGTGTAGAGTGTATGGTATAGAGTGTAGGGTGTAGAGTGTATGGTATAGAGTGTAGGGTATAGAGTGTAGGGTATAGAGTGTAGGGTATAGAGTGTATGTTATAGAGTGTAGGGTATAGAGTGTAGAGTGTAGGGTATAGAGTTTAGAGTGTAGGGTATAGAGTGTAGGGTATAGAGTGTAAGGTATATAGTGTAGAGTGTAGGGTATAGAGTGTAGGGTATAGAGTGTAGGGTATAGAGTGTAGGGTAAAGAGTGTAGAGTGTAGGGTACAGAGTGCAGGGTGTAGAGTGTAGGGTATAGAGTGTAGAGTGTAGGGTGTAGAGTGTAGGGTGTAGAGTGTAGGGTATAGAGCGTAGAGTGTAGGGTGTAGAGTGTAGGGTGTAGGGTATAGAGTGTAGGGTATAGAGTGTAGGGTATAGAGTGTAGGGTATAGGGTGTAGGGATTAGAGTGTAGGGATTAGAGTGTAGGGATTAGAGTGTAGGGTGTAAAGTGTAGGGTATAGAGTGTAGGGTATAGAGTGTAGGGTATAGAGTGTAGGGTATAGAGTGCAGGTTGTAGAGTGTAGGGTATAGAGTGTAGGGTAAAGAGTGTAGAGTGTAGGGTACAGAGTGCAGGGTGTAGAGTGTAGGGTATAGAGTGTAGGGTCTAGGGTGTAGAGTGTAGGGTATAGAGTGTAGAGTGTAGGGTGTAGAGTGTAGGGTGTAGGGTATAGAGTGTAGGGTATAGAGTGTAGGGTATAGAGTGTAGGGTATAGAGTGTAGAGTGTAGGGATTAGTGTGTAGGGTATAGAGTGTAGGCTATAGAGTGTAGGGTGTAGAGTGTAGGGTATAGAGTGTATGGTATAGAGTGTAGGGTATAGAGTGTAGGGTATAGAGTGTATGTTATAGAGTGTAGGGTATAGAGTGTAGAGTGTAGGGTATAGAGTTTAGAGTGTAGGGTATAGAGTGTAGGGTATAGAGTGTAAGGTATAGAGTGTAGAGTGTAGGGTATAGAGTGTAGGGTATAGAGTGTAGGGTATAGAGTGTAGGGTAAAGAGTGTAGAGTGTAGGGTACAGAGTGCAGGGTGTAGAGTGTAGGGTATAGAGTGTAGGGTGTAGAGTGTAGGGTATAGAGTGTAGGGTGTAGAGTGTAGGGTGTAGGGTATAGAGTGTAGGGTATAGAGTGTAGGGTATAGAGTGTAGAGTGTAGAGTGTAGGGTGTAGAGTGTAGGGTATAGAGTGTAGGGTATAGAGTGTAGGGTATAGAGTGTAGGGTGTAGGGATTAGAGTGTAGGGATTAAAGTGTAGGGTGTAGAGTGTAGGGTGTAGAGTGTAGGGTATAGAGTGTAGGGTATAGAGTGTAGGGTATAGAGTGTAGGGTATAAAGCGTAGAGTGTAGGGTATAGAGTGTATAGTGTAGGGTATAGAGTGTAGGGTATAGAGTGTAGGGTATAGAGTGTAGGGTATAGGGTATAGAGTGTAGGGTGTAGAGTGTAGGGTGAAGGGTGTAGAGTGTATGGTATAAAGTGTAGGGTATAGAGTGTAGGGATTAGAGTGTAGGGTATAGAGTGTAGGGTATAGAGTGTAGGGTATAGAGTGTAGGGTGTAGAGTGTAGAGTGTAGGGTATAGAGTGTAGAGTGTAGGGTATAGAGTGTAGGGTGTAGAGTGTAGAGTGTAGGGTATAGAGTGTAGAGTGTAGCGGATAGAATGTAGGGTATAGAGTGTAAGGTGTAGAGTGTAGGGTATAGAGTGTATGGTATAGAGTGTTGGGTATAAAGTATAGAGTGTATGGTATAGAGTGTAGGGTATAAAGTGTAGAGTGTAGGGTATAGAGTGTAGGGTATAGAGTGTAGAGTGTAGGGTAAAGAGTGTAGGGTATAGAGTGTAGGGTATAGAGTGTAGAGTGTAGGGTATAGAGTGTAGAGTATAGAGTGCAGGTTGTAAAGTGTAGGGTATAGAGTGTATGGTATGGAGTGTAGGGTATAAAGTGTAGAGTGTAGTGTATAGAGTGTAGGGTATAGAGTGTAGGAAATAGAGTGTAGGGTAAAGAGTGTAGAGTGTAGGGTACAGAGTGCAGGGTGTAGAGTGTGGGGTATAGAGTGTAGGGTGTAGAGTGTAGGGTATAGAGTGTAGGGTGTAGAGTGTAGGGTGTGAGGTATAGAGTGTAGGGTATAGAGTGTAGGGTATAGAGTGTAGAGTGTAGAGTGTAGGGTGTAGAGTGTAGGGTATAGAGTGTAGGGTATAGAGTGTAGGGTATAGAGTGTAGGGTGTAGGGATAAGAGTGTAGGGATTAGAGTGTAGGGTGTAGAGTGTAGGGTATAGAGTGTAGGGTATAGAGTGTAGGGTATAAAGCGTAGAGTGTAGGGTATAGAGTGTATAGTGTAGGGTATAGAGTGTAGGGTATAGAGTGTAGGGTATAGAGTGTAGGGTATAGGGTATAGAGTGTAGGGTGTAGAGTGTAGGGTGTAGGGTGTAGAGTGTATGGTATAGAGTGTAGGGTATAGAGTGTAGGGATTAGAGTGTAGGGTATAGAGTGTAGGGTATAGAGTGTAGGGTATAGAGTGTAGGGTGTAGAGTGTAGAGTGTAGGGTATAGAGTGTAGAGTGTAGGGTATAGAGTGTAGGGTATAGAGTAGAGTGTAGAGTGTAGGGTATAGAGTGTAGAGTGTAGGGGATAGAATGTAGGGTATAGAGAGTAAGGTGTAGAGTGTAGGGTATAGAGTGTATGGTATAGAGTGTGGGGTATAAAGTGTAGAGTGTAGGGTATGGAGTGTAGGGTATAGAGTGTATGGTATAGAGTGTAGGGTTTAAAGTGTAGAGTGTAGGGTATAGAGTGTAGGGTATAGAGTGTAGAGTGTAGGGTAAAGAGTGTAGGGCATAGAGTGTAGGGTATAGAGTGTAGAGTGTAGGGTATAGAGTGTAGGGTATAGAGTGTAGGGTATAAAGTGTAGAGTGTAGTGTATAGAGTGTAGGGTATAGAGTGTAGGGTATAGAGTGTAGGGTATAGAGTGTAGGCTATAGAGTGTAGAGTGTAGGGTGTAGAGTGTAGGGTATAGAGTGTAGGGTATAGAGTGTAGGGTATAGAGTGTGGAGAAGAGAGTGTAGGGTATAGAGTGTAGGGTATAGAATGTAGAGTGTAGGGTGTAGAGTGCAAAGTGTAGGGTATAGAGTGTAAGGTATAGAGTGTAGTGTATAGAGTGTATGTTATAGAGTGTAGGGTATAGAGTGTAGAGTTTAGGGTATAGAGTGTAGTGTATAGAGTGTATGGTATAGAGTGTATGGTATAGAGTGTAGAGTGTAGGGTATAGAGTGTAGGGTATAGAGTGTAGGGTATAGAGTGTAGGGTATAGAGTGTAGGGTATAGAGTGTAGAGTGTAGGGTATAGAGTGTGGGGTATAGAGTGTAGGGTATAGAGTGTAGGGTATAGAGTGTAAGGTATAGAGTGTAGGTTATAGAGTGTAGGGTATAGAGTGTAGGGTATAGAGTGTAGCTTATAGAGCGTAGGGTGTAGGGTATAGAGTGTAGGGTATAGAGTGTAGGGTATAGAGTGTAGAGTGTAGGGTATAGAGTGTATGGTATAAAGCTTAGGGTGTAGAGCGTAGGGTATAGAGTGTAGAGTTTAGGGTATAGAGTGTGGGGCATAGAGTGTATGGTATACAGTTTAGAGTGTAGGGTATAGAGTGTAGGGTATAGAGTGTAGGGTATAGAGTGTAGAGTGTAGGGTATAGAGTGTAGGGTATAGAGTGCAGGTTGTAGAGTGTAGGGTATAGAGTGTAGGGTATAGAGTGTAGGGTATAAAGTGTAGAGTGTAGGGTATAGAGTGTATAGTGTAGGGTATAGAGTGTAGGGTATAGAGTGTAGGGTATAGAGTGTATAGTGTAGGGTATAGAGTGTATGCTATAGAGTGTATGGTGTAGAGTGTATGGTATAGAGTGTAGGGTGTAGAGTGTATGGTATAGAGTGTAGGGTATAGAGTGTAGGGTATAGAGTGTAGGGTATAGAGTGTATGTTATAGAGTGTAGGGTATAGAGTGTAGAGTGTAGGGTATAGAGTTTAGAGTGTAGGGTATAGAGTGTAGGGTATAGAGTGTAAGGTATATAGTGTAGAGTGTAGGGTATAGAGTGTAGGGTATAGAGTGTAGGGTATAGAGTGTAGGGTAAAGAGTGTAGAGTGTAGGGTACAGAGTGCAGGGTGTAGAGTGTAGGGTATAGAGTGTAGAGTGTAGGGTGTAGAGTGTAGGGTGTAGAGTGTAGGGTGTAGAGTGTAGGGTGTAGGGTATAGAGTGTAGGGTATAGAGTGTAGGGTATAGAGTGTAGGGTGTAGAGTGTAGGGTGTAGAGTGTAGGGTATAGAGTGTAGGGTATAGAGTGTAGGTTATAGAGTGTAGGGTGTAGGGATTAGAGTGTAGGGATTAGAGTGTAGGGTGTAGAGTGTAGGGTGTAGAGTGTAGGGTATAGAGTGTAGGGTATAGAGTGTAGGGTATAGAGTGTAGAGTGTAGGGATTAGAGTGTAGGGATTAGAGTGTAGGGTATAGAGTGTAGGGTATAGAGTGTAGGGTATAGAGTGTAGGGTATAGAGTGTAGGGTATAGAGTGTAGGGAATAGAGTGTAGAGTGTAGGGTGTAGAATGTAAAGTGTAGGGTATAGAGTTTAAGGTATAGAGTGTAGTGTATAGAGTGTATGTTATAGAGTGTAGGGTATCGAGTGTAGAGTGTAGGGTATAGAGTGTAGGGTATAGAGTGTAGGGTATAGAGTGTAGGGTATAGAGTGTAGGGTATAGAGTGTAGGGTGTAGGGTATAGAGTGTAGGGTATAGAGTGCACGTTGTAGAGTGTAGGGTATAGAGTGTAGGGTATAGAGAGTAGGGTATAAAGTGTAGAGTGTAGGGTTTAGAGTGTATAGTGTAGGGTATAGAGTGTAGGGTATAGAGTGTAGGGTATAGAGTGTAGAGTGTAGGGTATAGAGTGTATGCTATAGAGTGTATGGTGTAGAGTGTATGGTATAGAGTGTAGGGTATAGAGTGTAGAGTGTAGGGTATAGAGTGTAGGGTATAGAGTGTAGGGTATAGAGTGTAGGGTATAGAGTGTAGGGTATAGAGTGCATGTTATAGAGTGTAGGGTATAGAGTGTAGAGTGTAGAGTGTAGGGTATAGAGTTTAGAGTGTAGGGTATAGAGTGTAGGGTATAGAGTGTAGGGTGTAGAGTGTAGGGTATAGAGTGCAGGGTATAGAGTGTAGGGTATAGAGTGTATGGTATAGAGTGTAGGGTATAGAGTGTAGGGTATAGAGTGTAGGGTATAGAGTGTATGGTATAGAGTGTAGGGTATAGAGTGTAGAGTGTAGGGTATAGAGTGTAGGGTATAGAGTGTAGGGTATAGAGTGTAGGCTATAGAGTGTAGGGTATAGAGTGTAGAGTGTAGGGTATAGAGTGTAGGGTGTAGAGTGTAGGGTATAGAGTGTTGGGTGTAGAGTGCAGGGTGTAGAGTGTAGGGTGTAGAGTGCAGTGTATAGAGTGTAGGTATAGATTGTAGGGTATAAAGTGTAGAGTGTAGGGTATAGAGTGTAGGGTATAGAGTGTAGGGTGTAGAGTGTAGGGTGTAGAGTGTATGGTATAGAGTGTAGGGTATAGATTGTAGGGTATAGAGTGTAGAGTGTAGGGTATAGAGTGTAGGGTATAGAGCTTAGGGTGTAGAGTGTAGGACATAGAGTGTAGAGTTTAGGGTATAGAGTGTGGGGCATAGAGTGTATGGTATACAGTGTAGAGTGTAGAGTGTAGGGTATAGAGTGTATAATGTAGGGTACAGAGTGTAGGGTATAGAGTGTAGGGTGTAGAGTGTAGGGTGTAGAGTGTAGGGTATAGAGTGTAGGGTGTAGAGTGTATGGTATAGAGTGTAGGGTATAGAGTGTAGAGTGTAGGGTATAGAGTGTAGGGTATAGAGTGTAGGGTATAGAGTGTAGGGTATAGAGTGTAGGGTGTAGAGTGTAGGGTATAGAGTGTAGAGTTTAGGGTAGAGAGTGTGGGGCATAGAGTGTATGGTATACAGTGTAGAGTGTAGGGTATAGAATGTATAGTGTAGGGTATAGAGTGTAGGTTATAGAGTGTATGGTATTGAGTGTAGGGTATAAAGTGTAGAGTGTAGGGTATAGAGTGTATGGTATAGAGTGTAGGGTATAAAGTGTAGAGTGTAGGGTATAGAGTGTAGGGTATAGAGTGTAGTGTATAGAGTGTAGGGTATAGAGTGTAGGGTACAGAGTGTAGAGTGTAGGGTACAGAGTGCAGGGTGTAGAGTGTAGGGTATAGAGTGTAGAGTGTAGAGTGTAGGGTGTAGAGTGTAGGGTATAGAGTGTAGGGTATAGAGTGTAGGGTATAAAGTGTAGGGTGTAGGGTATAGAGAATCTGGAATTGCTTGCCTGAGGAGGTGGTGATGGCGAACTCAGTCGAGGGGTTCAAGAGAGGCCTGGATGTCTTCCTGGAGCAGAACAATATTGTATCATACAATTATTAGGTTCTGTAGAAGGACGTAGATCTGGGTATTTATTATGATGGAATATAGGCTGAACTGGATGGACAAATGTCTTTTTTCGGCCTTACTAACTATGTTACTATGTTACTATGTTAGTGTAGGGTATAGAGTGCAGGTTGTAGAGTGTAGGGTATAGAGTGTATGGTATAGGGTGTAGGGTATAAAGTGTAGGGTATAGAGTGTAGGGTACAGAGTGTAGGGTATAGAGTGTAGGGTATAGAGTGTAGGCTATAGAGTGTAGAGTAAATAGTGTAGAGTGTAGGGTATAGAGTGTAGGGTATAGAGTGTAGGGTATAGAGTGTGGAGTATAGAGTGTAGGGTATAGAATGTAGAGTGTAGAGTGTAGGGTGTAGAGTGCAAAGTGTAGGGTATAGAGTGTAAGATATAGAGTGTAGTGTATAGAGTGTGGAGTATAGAGTGTAGGGTATAGAATGTAGAGTGTAGAGTGTAGGGTGTAGAGTGCAAAGTGTAGGGTATAGAGTGTAAGATATAGAGTGTAGTGTATAGAGTGTATGTTATAGAGTGTAGGGTATAGAGTGTAGAGTTTAGGGTATAGAGTGTAGTGTATAGATTGTATGGTATAGAGTGTATGGTATAGAGTGTAGAGTGTAGGGTATAGAGTGTAGGGTATAGAGTGTAGGGTATAGAGTGTAGGGTGTAGAGTGTAGGGTATAGAGTGTAGGGTATAGAGTGTAGGGTATAGAGTGTAGGTTATAGAGTGTAGCGTATAGAGCGTAGGGTGTAGGGTATAGAGTGTAGGGTATAGAGTGTAGGGTATAGAGTGTAGGGTATAGAGTGTATGGTATAGAGCTTAGGGTGCAGAGTGTAGGGTATAGAATGTAGAGTTTAGGGTAGA
>NW_027193726.1:0-25382 GCF_032444005.1 Ranitomeya imitator | reverse complement strand
AATGCATAAAATGCATGGAGAAGTAATTTCGAATGACTGGTCCTCAGTGTTGTGAGAACGATGACTGGTTAAAATTTTTGGTGGTTTCTTGTTCAGTCCATAGGCCTACATCATGTGGCAAACCGGTGAGCATGTGGCTCTATTAGTATAGGAGATACCTGAAAACATATCACACTTTTCATCATAGTGCTTTTACCAATGCATAAAATGCATGGAGAAGTCATTTCGAATGACTGGTCCTCAGTGTTGTGAGAACGATGACTGGTTAAAATTTTTGGTGGTTTCTTGTTCAGTCCATAGGCCTACATCATGTGGCAAACCGGTGAGCATGTGGCTCTATTAGTATAGGAGATACCTGAAAACATATCACACTTTTCATCATAGTGCTTTTACCAATGCATAAAATGCATGGAGAAGTCATTTCGAATGACTGGTCCTCAGTGTTGTGAGAACGATGACTGGTTAAAATTTTTGGTGGTTTCTTGTTCAGTCCATAGGCCTACATCATGTGGCAAACCGGTGAGCATGTGGCTCTATTAGTATAGGAGATACCTGAAAACATGTCACACTTTTCATCATAGTGCTTTTACCAATGCATAAAATGCATGGAGAAGTCATTTCGAATGACTGGTCCTCAGTGTTGTGAGAACGATGACTGGTTAAAATTTTTGGTGGTTTCTTGTTCAGTCCATAGGCCTACATCATGTGGCAAACCGGTGAGCATGTGGCTCTATTAGTATAGGAGATACCTGAAAACATATCACACTTTTCATCATAGTGCTTTTACCAATGCATAAAATGCATGGAGAAGTCATTTCGAATGACTGGTCCTCAGTGTTGTGAGAACGATGACTGGTTAAAATTTTTGGTGGTTTCTTGTTCAGTCCATAGGCCTACATCATGTGGCAAACCGGTGAGCATGTGGCTCTATTAGTATAGGAGATACCTGAAAACATATCACACTTTTCAATCATAGTGCTTTTACCAATGCATAAAATGCATGGAGAAGTCATTTCGAATGACTGGTCCTCAGTGTTGTGAGAACGATGACTGGTTAAAATTTTTGGTGGTTTCTTGTTCAGTCCATAGGCCTACATCATGTGGCAAACCGGTGAGCATGTGGCTCTATTAGTATAGGAGATACCTGAAAACATATCACACTTTTCATCATAGTGCTTTTACCAATGCATAAAATGCATGGAGAAGTCATTTCGAATGACTGGTCCTCAGTGTTGTGAGAACGATGACTGGTTAAAATTTTTGGTGGTTTCTTGTTCAGTCCATAGGCCTACATCATGTGGCAAACCGGTGAGCATGTGGCTCTATTAGTATAGGAGATACCTGAAAACATATCACACTTTTCATCATAGTGCTTTTACCAATGCATAAAATGCATGGAGAAGTCATTTCGAATGACTGGTCCTCAGTGTTGTGAGAACGATGACTGGTTAAAATTTTTGGTGGTTTCTTGTTCAGTCCATAGGCCTACATCATGTGGCAAACCGGTGAGCATGTGGCTCTATTAGTATAGGAGATACCTGAAAACATATCACACTTTTCATCATAGTGCTTTTACCAATGCATAAAATGCATGGAGAAGTCATTTCGAATGACTGGTCCTCAGTGTTGTGAGAACGATGACTGGTTAAAATTTTTGGTGGTTTCTTGTTCAGTCCATAGGCCTACATCATGTGGCAAACCGGTGAGCATGTGGCTCTATTAGTATAGGAGATACCTGAAAACATATCACACTTTTCATCATAGTGCTTTTACCAATGCATAAAATGCATGGAGAAGTCATTTCGAATGACTGGTCCTCAGTGTTGTGAGAACGATGACTGGTTAAAATTTTTGGTGGTTTCTTGTTCAGTCCATAGGCCTACATCATGTGGCAAACCGGTGAGCATGTGGCTCTATTAGTATAGGAGATACCTGAAAACATATCACACTTTTCATCATAGTGCTTTTACCAATGCATAAAATGCATGGAGAAGTCATTTCGAATGACTGGTCCTCAGTGTTGTGAGAACGATGACTGGTTAAAATTTTTGGTGGTTTCTTGTTCAGTCCATAGGCCTACATCATGTGGCAAACCGGTGAGCATGTGGCTCTATTAGTATAGGAGATACCTGAAAACATATCACACTTTTCATCATAGTGCTTTTACCAATGCATAAAATGCATGGAGAAGTCATTTCGAATGACTGGTCCTCAGTGTTGTGAGAACGATGACTGGTTAAAATTTTTGGTGGTTTCTTGTTCAGTCCATAGGCCTACATCATGTGGCAAACCGGTGAGCATGTGGCTCTATTAGTATAGGAGATACCTGAAAACATATCACACTTTTCATCATAGTGCTTTTACCAATGCATAAAATGCATGGAGAAGTCATTTCGAATGACTGGTCCTCAGTGTTGTGAGAACGATGACTGGTTAAAATTTTTGGTGGTTTCTTGTTCAGTCCATAGGCCTACATCATGTGGCAAACCGGTGAGCATGTGGCTCTATTAGTATAGGAGATACCTGAAAACATATCACACTTTTCATCATAGTGCTTTTACCAATGCATAAAATGCATGGAGAAGTCATTTCGAATGACTGGTCCTCAGTGTTGTGAGAACGATGACTGGTTAAAATTTTTGGTGGTTTCTTGTTCAGTCCATAGGCCTACATCATGTGGCAAACCGGTGAGCATGTGGCTCTATTAGTATAGGAGATACCTGAAAACATATCACACTTTTCATCATAGTGCTTTTACCAATGCATAAAATGCATGGAGAAGTCATTTCGAATGACTGGTCCTCAGTGTTGTGAGAACGATGACTGGTTAAAATTTTTGGTGGTTTCTTGTTCAGTCCATAGGCCTACATCATGTGGCAAACCGGTGAGCATGTGGCTCTATTAGTATAGGAGATACCTGAAAACATATCACACTTTTCATCATAGTGCTTTTACCAATGCATAAAATGCATGGAGAAGTCATTTCGAATGACTGGTCCTCAGTGTTGTGAGAACGATGACTGGTTAAAATTTTTGGTGGTTTCTTGTTCAGTCCATAGGCCTACATCATGTGGCAAACCGGTGAGCATGTGGCTCTATTAGTATAGGAGATACCTGAAAACATATCACACTTTTCATCATAGTGCTTTTACCAATGCATAAAATGCATGGAGAAGTCATTTCGAATGACTGGTCCTCAGTGTTGTGAGAACGATGACTGGTTAAAATTTTTGGTGGTTTCTTGTTCAGTCCATAGGCCTACATCATGTGGCAAACCGGTGAGCATGTGGCTCTATTAGTATAGGAGATACCTGAAAACATATCACACTTTTCATCATAGTGCTTTTACCAATGCATAAAATGCATGGAGAAGTCATTTCGAATGACTGGTCCTCAGTGTTGTGAGAACGATGACTGGTTAAAATTTTTGGTGGTTTCTTGTTCAGTCCATAGGCCTACATCATGTGGCAAACCGGTGAGCATGTGGCTCTATTAGTATAGGAGATACCTGAAAACATATCACACTTTTCATCATAGTGCTTTTACCAATGCATAAAATGCATAGAGAAGTCATTTCGAATGACTGGTCCTCAGTGTTGTGAGAACGATGACTGGCTTAAAATTTTTGGTGGTTTCTTGCTCAGTCCATAGGCCTACATCATGTGGCAAACCGGTGAGCATGTGGCTCTATTAGTATAGGAGATACCTGAAAACATATCACAATTTTCATCATAGTGCTTTTACCAATGCATAAAATGCATGGAGAAGTCATTTCGAATGACTGGTCCTCAGTGTTGTGAGAACGATGACTGGTTAAAATTTTTGGTGGTTTCTTGTTCAGTCCATAGGCCTACATCATGTGGCAAACCGGTGAGCATGTGGCTCTATTAGTATAGGAGATACCTGAAAACATATCACACTTTTCATCATAGTGCTTTTACCAATGCATAAAATGCATGGAGAAGTCATTTCGAATGACTGGTCCTCAGTGTTGTGAGAACGATGACTGGTTAAAATTTTTGGTGGTTTCTTGTTCAGTCCATAGGCCTACATCATGTGGCAAACCGGTGAGCATGTGGCTCTATTAGTATAGGAGATACCTGAAAACATATCACACTTTTCATCATAGTGCTTTTACCAATGCATAAAATGCATGGAGAAGTCATTTCGAATGACTGGTCCTCAGTGTTGTGAGAACGATGACTGGTTAAAATTTTTGGTGGTTTCTTGTTCAGTCCATAGGCCTACATCATGTGGCAAACCGGTGAGCATGTGGCTCTATTAGTATAGGAGATACCTGAAAACATATCACACTTTTCATCATAGTGCTTTTACCAATGCATAAAATGCATGGAGAAGTCATTTCGAATGACTGGTCCTCAGTGTTGTGAGAACGATGACTGGTTAAAATTTTTGGTGGTTTCTTGTTCAGTCCATAGGCCTACATCATGTGGCAAACCGGTGAGCATGTGGCTCTATTAGTATAGGAGATACCTGAAAACATATCACACTTTTCATCATAGTGCTTTTACCAATGCATAAAATGCATGGAGAAGTCATTTCGAATGACTGGTCCTCAGTGTTGTGAGAACGATGACTGGATAAAATTTTTGGTGGTTTCTTGTTCAGTCCATAGGCCTACATCATGTGGCAAACCGGTGAGCATATGGCTCTATTAGTATAGGAGATACCTGAAAACATATCACACTTTTCATCATAGTGCTTTTACCAATGCATAAAATGCATGGAGAAGTCATTTCGAATGACTGGTCCTCAGTGTTGTGAGAACGATGACTGGTTAAAATTTTTGGTGGTTTCTTGTTCAGTCCATAGGCCTACATCATGTGGCAAACCGGTGAGCATGTGGCTCTATTAGTATAGGAGATACCTGAAAACATATCACACTTTTCATCATAGTGCTTTTACCAATGCATAAAATGCATGGAGAAGTCATTTCGAATGACTGGTCCTCAGTGTTGTGAGAACGATGACTGGTTAAAATTTTTGGTGGTTTCTTGTTCAGTCCATAGGCCTACATCATGTGGCAAACCGGTGAGCATGTGGCTCTATTAGTATAGGAGATACCTGAAAACATATCACACTTTTCATCATAGTGCTTTTACCAATGCATAAAATGCATGGAGAAGTCATTTCGAATGACTGGTCCTCAGTGTTGTGAGAACGATGACTGGTTCAAATTTTTGGTGGTTTCTTGTTCAGTCCATAGGCCTACATCATGTGGCAAACCGGTGAGCATATGGCTCTATTAGTATAGGAGATACCTGAAAACATATCACACTTTTCATCATAGTGCTTTTACCAATGCATAAAATGCATGGAGAAGTCATTTCGAATGACTGGTCCTCAGTGTTGTGAGAACGATGACTGGTTAAAATTTTTGGTGGTTTCTTGTTCAGTCCATAGGCCTACATCATGTGGCAAACCGGTGAGCATGTGGCTCTATTAGTATAGGAGATACCTGAAAACATATCACACTTTTCATCATAGTGCTTTTACCAATGCATAAAATGCATGGAGAAGTCATTTCGAATGACTGGTCCTCAGTGTTGTGAGAACGATGACTGGTTAAAATTTTTGGTGGTTTCTTGTTCAGTCCATAGGCCTACATCATGTGGCAAACCGGTGAGCATGTGGCTCTATTAGTATAGGAGATACCTGAAAACATATCACACTTTTCATCATAGTGCTTTTACCAATGCATAAAATGCATGGAGAAGTCATTTCGAATGACTGGTCCTCAGTGTTGTGAGAACGATGACTGGTTAAAATTTTTGGTGGTTTCTTGTTCAGTCCATAGGCCTACATCATGTGGGAAACCGGTGAGCATGTGGCTCTATTAGTATAGGAGATACCTGAAAACATATCACACTTTTCATCATAGTGCTTTTACCAATGCATAAAATGCATGGAGAAGTCATTTCGAATGACTGGTCCTCAGTGTTGTGAGAACGATGACTGGTTAAAATTTTTGGTGGTTTCTTGTTCAGTCCATAGGCCTACATCATGTGGCAAACCGGTGAGCATAGTGGCTTTATTAGTATAGGAGATACCTGAAAACATATCACACTTTTCATCATAGTGCTTTTACCAATGCATAAAATGCATGGAGAAGTCATTTCGAATGACTGGTCCTCAGTGTTGTGAGAACGATGACTGGTTAAAATTTTTGGTGGTTTCTTGTTCAGTCCATAGGCCTACATCATGTGGCAAACCGGTGAGCATGTGGCTCTATTAGTATAGGAGATACCTGAAAACATATCACACTTTTCATCATAGTGCTTTTACCAATGCATAAAATGCATGGAGAAGTCATTTCGAATGACTGGTCCTCAGTGTTGTGAGAACGATGACTGGTTAAAATTTTTGGTGGTTTCTTGTTCAGTCCATAGGCCTACATCATGTGGCAAACCGGTGAGCATGTGGCTCTATTAGTATAGGAGATACCTGAAAACATATCACACTTTTCATCATAGTGCTTTTACCAATGCATAAAATGCATGGAGAAGTCATTTCGAATGACTGGTCCTCAGTGTTGTGAGAACGATGACTGGTTAAAATTTTTGGTGGTTTCTTGTTCAGTCCATAGGCCTACATCATGTGGCAAACCGGTGAGCATGTGGCTCTATTAGTATAGGAGATACCTGAAAACATATCACACTTTTCATCATAGTGCTTTTACCAATGCATAAAATGCATGGAGAAGTCATTTCGAATGACTGGTCCTCAGTGTTGTGAGAACGATGACTGGTTAAAATTTTTGGTGGTTTCTTGTTCAGTCCATAGGCCTACATCATGTGCCAAACCGGTGAGCATGTGGCTCTATTAGTATAGGAGATACCTGAAAACATATCACACTTTTCATCATAGTGCTTTTACCAATGCATAAAATGCATGGAGAAGTCATTTCGAATGACTGGTCCTCAGTGTTGTGAGAACGATGACTGGTTAAAATTTTTGGTGGTTTCTTGTTCAGTCCATAGGCCTACATCATGTGGCAAACCGGTGAGCATGTGGCTCTATTAGTATAGGAGATACCTGAAAACATATCACACTTTTCATCATAGTGCTTTTACCAATGCATAAAATGCATGGAGAAGTCATTTCGAATGACTGGTCCTCAGTGTTGTGAGAACGATGACTGGTTAAAATTTTTGGTGGTTTCTTGTTCAGTCCATAGGCCTACATCATGTGGCAAACCGGTGAGCATGTGGCTCTATTAGTATAGGAGATACCTGAAAACATATCACACTTTTCATCATAGTGCTTTTACCAATGCATAAAATGCATGGAGAAGTCATTTCGAATGACTGGTCCTCAGTGTTGTGAGAACGATGACTGGTTAAAATTTTTGGTGGTTTCTTGTTCAGTCCATAGGCCTACATCATGTGGCAAACCGGTGAGCATGTGGCTCTATTAGTATAGGAGATACCTGAAAACATATCACACTTTTCATCATAGTGCTTTTACCAATGCATAAAATGCATGGAGAAGTCATTTCGAATGACTGGTCCTCAGTGTTGTGAGAACGATGACTGGTTAAAATTTTTGGTGGTTTCTTGTTCAGTCCATAGGCCTACATCATGTGGCAAACCGGTGAGCATGTGGCTCTATTAGTATAGGAGATACCTGAAAACATATCACACTTTTCATCATAGTGCTTTTACCAATGCATAAAATGCATGGAGAAGTCATTTCGAATGACTGGTCCTCAGTGTTGTGAGAACGATGACTGGTTAAAATTTTTGGTGGTTTCTTGTTCAGTCCATAGGCCTACATCATGTGGCAAACCGGTGAGCATGTGGCTCTATTAGTATAGGAGATACCTGAAAACATATCACACTTTTCATCATAGTGCTTTTACCAATGCATAAAATGCATGGAGAAGTCATTTCGAATGACTGGTCCTCAGTGTTGTGAGAACGATGACTGGTTAAAATTTTTGGTGGTTTCTTGTTCAGTCCATAGGCCTACATCATGTGGCAAACCGGTGAGCATGTGGCTCTATTAGTATAGGAGATACCTGAAAACATATCACACTTTTCATCATAGTGCTTTTACCAATGCATAAAATGCATGGAGAAGTCATTTCGAATGACTGGTCCTCAGTGTTGTGAGAACGATGACTGGTTAAAATTTTTGGTGGTTTCTTGTTCAGTCCATAGGCCTACATCATGTGGCAAACCGGTGAGCATGTGGCTCTATTAGTATAGGAGATACCTGAAAACATATCACACTTTTCATCATAGTGCTTTTACCAATGCATAAAATGCATGGAGAAGTCATTTCGAATGACTGGTCCTCAGTGTTGTGAGAACGATGACTGGTTAAAATTTTTGGTGGTTTCTTGTTCAGTCCATAGGCCTACATCATGTGGCAAACCGGTGAGCATGTGGCTCTATTAGTATAGGAGATACCTGAAAACATATCACACTTTTCATCATAGTGCTTTTACCAATGCATAAAATGCATGGAGAAGTCATTTCGAATGACTGGTCCTCAGTGTTGTGAGAACGATGACTGGTTAAAATTTTTGGTGGTTTCTTGTTCAGTCCATAGGCCTACATCATGTGGCAAACCGGTGAGCATGTGGCTCTATTAGTATAGGAGATACCTGAAAACATATCACACTTTTCATCATAGTGCTTTTACCAATGCATAAAATGCATGGAGAAGTCATTTCGAATGACTGGTCCTCAGTGTTGTGAGAACGATGACTGGTTAAAATTTTTGGTGGTTTCTTGTTCAGTCCATAGGCCTACATCATGTGGCAAACCGGTGAGCATGTGGCTCTATTAGTATAGGAGATACCTGAAAACATATCACACTTTTCATCATAGTGCTTTTACCAATGCATAAAATGCATGGAGAAGTCATTTCGAATGACTGGTCCTCAGTGTTGTGAGAACGATGACTGGTTAAAATTTTTGGTGGTTTCTTGTTCAGTCCATAGGCCTACATCATGTGGCAAACCGGTGAGCATGTGGCTCTATTAGTATAGGAGATACCTGAAAACATATCACACTTTTCATCATAGTGCTTTTACCAATGCATAAAATGCATGGAGAAGTCATTTCGAATGACTGGTCCTCAGTGTTGTGAGAACGATGACTGGTTAAAATTTTTGGTGGTTTCTTGTTCAGTCCATAGGCCTACATCATGTGGCAAACCGGTGAGCATGTGGCTCTATTAGTATAGGAGATACCTGAAAACATATCACACTTTTCATCATAGTGCTTTTACCAATGCATAAAATGCATGGAGAAGTCATTTCGAATGACTGGTCCTCAGTGTTGTGAGAACGATGACTGGTTAAAATTTTTGGTGGTTTCTTGTTCAGTCCATAGGCCTACATCATGTGGCAAACCGGTGAGCATGTGGCTCTATTAGTATAGGAGATACCTGAAAACATATCACACTTTTCATCATAGTGCTTTTACCAATGCATAAAATGCATGGAGAAGTCATTTCGAATGACTGGTCCTCAGTGTTGTGAGAACGATGACTGGTTAAAATTTTTGGTGGTTTCTTGTTCAGTCCATAGGCCTACATCATGTGGCAAACCGGTGAGCATGTGGCTCTATTAGTATAGGAGATACCTGAAAACATATCACACTTTTCATCATAGTGCTTTTACCAATGCATAAAATGCATGGAGAAGTCATTTCGAATGACTGGTCCTCAGTGTTGTGAGAACGATGACTGGTTAAAATTTTTGGTGGTTTCTTGTTCAGTCCATAGGCCTACATCATGTGGCAAACCGGTGAGCATGTGGCTCTATTAGTATAGGAGATACCTGAAAACATATCACACTTTTCATCATAGTGCTTTTACCAATGCATAAAATGCATGGAGAAGTCATTTCGAATGACTGGTCCTCAGTGTTGTGAGAACGATGACTGGTTAAAATTTTTGGTGGTTTCTTGTTCAGTCCATAGGCCTACATCATGTGGCAAACCGGTGAGCATGTGGCTCTATTAGTATAGGAGATACCTGAAAACATATCACACTTTTCATCATAGTGCTTTTACCAATGCATAAAATGCATGGAGAAGTCATTTCGAATGACTGGTCCTCAGTGTTGTGAGAACGATGACTGGTTAAAATTTTTGGTGGTTTCTTGTTCAGTCCATAGGCCTACATCATGTGGCAAACCGGTGAGCATGTGGCTCTATTAGTATAGGAGATACCTGAAAACATATCACACTTTTCATCATAGTGCTTTTACCAATGCATAAAATGCATGGAGAAGTCATTTCGAATGACTGGTCCTCAGTGTTGTGAGAACGATGACTGGTTAAAATTTTTGGTGGTTTCTTGTTCAGTCCATAGGCCTACATCATGTGGCAAACCGGTGAGCATGTGGCTCTATTAGTATAGGAGATACCTGAAAACATATCACACTTTTCATCATAGTGCTTTTACCAATGCATAAAATGCATGGAGAAGTCATTTCGAATGACTGGTCCTCAGTGTTGTGAGAACGATGACTGGTTAAAATTTTTGGTGGTTTCTTGTTCAGTCCATAGGCCTACATCATGTGGCAAACCGGTGAGCATGTGGCTCTATTAGTATAGGAGATACCTGAAAACATATCACACTTTTCATCATAGTGCTTTTACCAATGCATAAAATGCATGGAGAAGTCATTTCGAATGACTGGTCCTCAGTGTTGTGAGAACGATGACTGGTTAAAATTTTTGGTGGTTTCTTGTTCAGTCCATAGGCCTACATCATGTGGCAAACCGGTGAGCATGTGGCTCTATTAGTATAGGAGATACCTGAAAACATATCACACTTTTCATCATAGTGCTTTTACCAATGCATAAAATGCATGGAGAAGTCATTTCGAATGACTGGTCCTCAGTGTTGTGAGAACGATGACTGGTTAAAATTTTTGGTGGTTTCTTGTTCAGTCCATAGGCCTACATCATGTGGCAAACCGGTGAGCATGTGGCTCTATTAGTATAGGAGATACCTGAAAACATATCACACTTTTCATCATAGTGCTTTTACCAATGCATAAAATGCATGGAGAAGTCATTTCGAATGACTGGTCCTCAGTGTTGTGAGAACGATGACTGGTTAAAATTTTTGGTGGTTTCTTGTTCAGTCCATAGGCCTACATCATGTGGCAAACCGGGTGAGCATGTGGCTCTATTAGTATAGGAGATACCTGAAAACATATCACACTTTTCATCATAGTGCTTTTACCAATGCATAAAATGCATGGAGAAGTCATTTCGAATGACTGGTCCTCAGTGTTGTGAGAACGATGACTGGTTAAAATTTTTGGTGGTTTCTTGTTCAGTCCATAGGCCTACATCATGTGGCAAACCGGTGAGCATGTGGCTCTATTAGTATAGGAGATACCTGAAAACATATCACACTTTTCATCATAGTGCTTTTACCAATGCATAAAATGCATGGAGAAGTCATTTCGAATGACTGGTCCTCAGTGTTGTGAGAACGATGACTGGTTAAAATTTTTGGTGGTTTCTTGTTCAGTCCATAGGCCTACATCATGTGGCAAACCGGTGAGCATGTGGCTCTATTAGTATAGGAGATACCTGAAAACATATCACACTTTTCATCATAGTGCTTTTACCAATGCATAAAATGCAATGCATGGAGAAGTCATTTCGAATGACTGGTCCTCAGTGTTGTGAGAACGATGACTGGTTAAAATTTTTGGTGGTTTCTTGTTCAGTCCATAGGCCTACATCATGTGGCAAACCGGTGAGCATGTGGCTCTATTAGTATAGGAGATACTGAAAACATATCACACTTTTTCATCATAGTGCTTTTACCAATGCATAAAATGCATGGAGAAGTCATTTCGAATGACTGGTACCTCAGTGTTGTGAGAACGATGACTGGTTAAAATTTTTGGGTGGTTTCTTGTTCAGTCCATAGGCCTACATCATGTGGCAAACGGTGAGCATGTGGCTCTATTAGTATAGGAGAACACCTGAAAACATATCACACTTTTCATCATAGTGCTTTTACCAATGCATAAAATGCATGGAGAAGTCATTTCGAATGACTGGTCCTCAGTGTTGTGAGAACGATGACTGGTTAAAATTTTTGGTGGTTTCTTGTTCAGTCCATAGGCCTACATCATGTGGCAAACCGGTGAGCATGTGGCTCTATTAGTATAGGAGATACCTGAAAACATATCACACTTTTCATCATAGTGCTTTTACCAATGCATAAAATGCATGGAGAAGTCATTTCGAATGACTGGTCCTCAGTGTTGTGAGAACGATGACTGGTTAAAATTTTTGGTGGTTTCTTGTTCAGTCCATAGGCCTACATCATGTGGCAAACCGGTGAGCATGTGGCTCTATTAGTATAGGAGATACCTGAAAACATATCACACTTTTCATCATAGTGCTTTTACCAATGCATAAAATGCATGGAGAAGTCATTTCGAATGACTGGTCCTCAGTGTTGTGAGAACGATGACTGGTTAAAATTTTTGGTGGTTTCTTGTTCAGTCCATAGGCCTACATCATGTGGCAAACCGGTGAGCATGTGGCTCTATTAGTATAGGAGATACCTGAAAACATATCACACTTTTCATCATAGTGCTTTTACCAATGCATAAAATGCATGGAGAAGTCATTTCGAATGACTGGTCCTCAGTGTTGTGAGAACGATGACTGGTTAAAATTTTTGGTGGTTTCTTGTTCAGTCCATAGGCCTACATCATGTGGCAAACCGGTGAGCATGTGGCTCTATTAGTATAGGAGATACCTGAAAACATATCACACTTTTCATCATAGTGCTTTTACCAATGCATAAAATGCATGGAGAAGTCATTTCGAATGACTGGTCCTCAGTGTTGTGAGAACGATGACTGGTTAAAATTTTTGGTGGTTTCTTGTTCAGTCCATAGGCCTACATCATGTGGCAAACCGGTGAGCATGTGGCTCTATTAGTATAGGAGATATCTGAAAACATATCACACTTTTCATCATAGTGCTTTTACCAATGCATAAAATGCATGGAGAAGTCATTTCGAATGACTGGGTCCTCAGTGTTGTGAGAACGATGACTGGTTAAAATTTTTGGTGGTTTCTTGTTCAGTCCATAGGCCTACATCATGTGGCAAACCGGTGAGCATGTGGCTCTATTAGTATAGGAGATACCTGAAAACATATCACACTTTTCATCATAGTGCTTTTACCAATGCATAAAATGCATGGAGAAGTCATTTCGAATGACTGGTCCTCAGTGTTGTGAGAACGATGACTGGTTAAAATTTTTGGTGGTTTCTTGTTCAGTCCATAGGCCTACATCATGTGGCAAACCGGTGAGCATGTGGCCCTATTAGTATAGGAGATACCTGAAAACATATCACACTTTTTCATCATAGTGCTTTTACCAATGCATAAAATGCATGGAGAAGTCATTTCGAATGACTGGTCCTCAGTGTTGTGAGAACGATAACTGGTTAAAATTTTTTGGTGGTTTCTTGTTCAGTCCATAGGCCTACATCATGTGGCAAACCGGTGAGCATGTGGCTCTATTAGTATAGGAGATACCTGAAAACATATCACACTTTTCATCATAGTGCTTTTACCAATGCATAAAATGCATGGAGAAGTCATTTCGAATGACTGGTCCTCAGTGTTGTGAGAACGATGACTGGTTAAAATTTTTGGTGGTTTCTTGTTCAGTCCATAGGCCTACATCATGTGGCAAACCGGTGAGCATGTGGCTCTATTAGTATAGGAGATACCTGAAAACTTATCACACTTTTCATCATAGTGCTTTTACCAATGCATAAAATGCATGGAGAAGTCATTTCGAATGACTGGTCCTCAGTGTTGTGAGAACGATGACTGGTTAAAATTTTTGGTGGTTTCTTGTTCAGTCCATAGGCCTACATCATGTGGCAATCCGGTGAGCATGTGGCTCTATTAGTATAGGAGATACCATGAAAACATATCACACTTTTCATCGTAGTGCTTTTACCAATGCATAAAATGCATGGAGAAGTCATTTCGAATGACTGGTCCTCAGTGTTGTGAGAACGATGACTGGTTAAAATTTTTGGTGGTTTCTTGTTCAGTCCATAGGCCTACATCATGTGGCAAACCGGTGAGCATGTGGCTCTATTAGTATAGGAGATACCTGAAAACATATCACACTTTTCATCATAGTGCTTTTACCAATGCATAAAATGCATGGAGAAGTCATTTCGAATGACTGGTCCTCAGTGTTGTGAGAACGATGACTGGTTAAAATTTTTGGTGGTTTCTTGTTCAGTCCATAGGCCTACATCATGTGGCAAACCGGTGAGCATGTGGCTCTATTAGTATAGGAGATACCTGAAAACATATCACACTTTTCATCATAGTGCTTTTACCAATGCATAAAATGCATGGAGAAGTCATTTCGAATGACTGGTCCTCAGTGTTGTGAGAACGATGACTGGTTAAAATTTTTGGTGGTTTCTTGTTCAGTCCATAGGCCTACATCATGTGGCAAACCGGTGAGCATGTGGCTCTATTAGTATAGGAGATACCTGAAAACATATCACACTTTTCATCATAGTGCTTTTACCAATGCATAAAATGCATGGAGAAGTCATTTCGAATGACTGGTCCTCAGTGTTGTGAGAACGATGACTGGTTAAAATTTTTGGTGGTTTCTTGTTCAGTCCATAGGCCTACATCATGTGGCAAACCGGTGAGCATGTGGCTCTATTAGTATAGGAGATACCTGAAAACATTATCACACTTTTCATCATAGTGCTTTTACCAATGCATAAAATGCATGGAGAAGTCATTTCGAATGACTGGTCCTCAGTGTTGTGAGAACGATGACTGGTTAAAATTTTTGGTGGTTTCTTGTTCAGTCCATAGGCCTACATCATGTGGCAAACCGGTGAGCATGTGGCCTCTATTAGTATAGGAGATACCTGAAAACATATCACACTTTTCAATCATAGTGCTTTTACCAATGCATAAAATGCATGGAGAAGTCATTTCGAATGACTGGTCCTCAGTGTTGTGAGAACGATGACTGGTTAAAATTTTTGGTGGTTTCTTGTTCAGTCCATAGGCCTACATCATGTGGCAAACCGGTGAGCATGTGGCTCTATTAGTATAGGAGATACCTGAAAACATATCACACTTTTCATCAATAGTGCTTTTACCAATGCATAAAATGCATGGAGAAGTCATTTCGAATGACTGGTCCTCAGTGTTGTGAGAACGATGACTGGTTAAAATTTTTGGTGGTTTCTTGTTCAGTCCATAGGCCTACATCATGTGGCAAACCGGTGAGCATGTGGCTCTATTAGTATAGGAGATACCTGAAAACATATCACACTTTTCATCATAGTGCTTTTACCAATGCATAAAATGCATGGAGAAGTCATTTCGAATGACTGGTCCTCAGTGTTGTGAGAACGATGACTGGTTAAAATTTTTGGTGGTTTCTTGTTCAGTCCATAGGCCTACATCATGTGGCAAACCGGTGAGCATGTGGCTCTATTAGTATAGGAGATACCTGAAAACATATCACACTTTTCATCATAGTGCTTTTACCAATGCATAAAATGCATGGAGAAGTCATTTCGAATGACTGGTCCTCAGTGTTGTGAGAACGATGACTGGTTAAAATTTTTGGTGGTTTCTTGTTCAGTCCATAGGCCTACATCATGTGGCAAACCGGTGAGCATGTGGCTCTATTAGTATAGGAGATACCTGAAAACATATCACACTTTTCATCATAGTGCTTTTACCAATGCATAAAATGCATGGAGAAGTCATTTCGAATGACTGGTCCTCAGTGTTGTGAGAACGATGACTGGTTAAAATTTTTGGTGGTTTCTTGTTCAGTCCATAGGCCTACATCATGTGGCAAACCGGTGAGCATGTGGCTCTATTAGTATAGGAGATACCTGAAAACATATCACACTTTTCATCATAGTGCTTTTACCAATGCATAAAATGCATGGAGAAGTCATTTCGAATGGACTGGTCCTCAGTGTTGTGAGAACGATGACTGGTTAAAATTTTTGGTGGTTTCTTGTTCAGTCCATAGGCCTACATCATGTGGCAAACCGGTGAGCATGTGGCTCTATTAGTATAGGAGATACCTGAAAAACATATCACACTTTTCATCATAGTGCTTTTACCAATGCATAAAATGCATGGAGAAGTCATTTCGAATGACTGGTCCTCAGTGTTGTGAGAACGATGACTGGTTAAAATTTTTGGTGGTTTCTTGTTCAGTCCATAGGCCTACATCATGTGGCAAACCGGTGAGCATGTGGCTCTATTAGTATAGGAGATACCTGAAAACATATCACACTTTTCATCATAGTGCTTTTACCAATGCATAAAATGCATGGAGAAGTCATTTCGAATGACTGGTCCTCAGTGTTGTGAGAACGATGACTGGTTAAAATTTTTGGTGGTTTCTTGTTCAGTCCATAGGCCTACATCATGTGGCAAACCGGTGAGCATGTGGCTCTATTAGTATAGGAGATACCTGAAAACATATCACACTTTTCATCATAGTGCTTTTACCAATGCATAAAATGCATGGAGAAGTCATTTCGAATGACTGGTCCTCAGTGTTGTGAGAACGATGACTGGTTAAAATTTTTGGTGGTTTTCTTGTTCAGTCCATAGGCCTACATCATGTGGCAAACCGGTGAGCATGTGGCTCTATTAGTATAGGAGATACCTGAAAAACATATCACACTTTTCATCATAGTGCTTTACCAATGCATAAAATGCATGGAGAAGTCATTTCGAATGACTGGTCCTCAGTGTTGTGAGAACGATGACTGGTTAAAATTTTTGGTGGTTTCTTGTTCAGTCCATAGGCCTACATCATGTGGCAAACCGGTGAGCATGTGCTCTATTAGTATAGGAGATACCTGAAAACATATCACACTTTTCATCATAGTGCTTTTACCAATGCATAAAATGCATGGAGAAGTCATTTCGAATGACTGGTCCTCAGTGTTGTGAGAACGATGACTGGTTAAAATTTTTGGTGGTTTCTTGTATCAGTCCATAGGCCTACATCATGTGCAAACCGGTGAGCATGTGGCTCTATTAGTATAGGAGATACCTGAAAACTATCACCACTTTTCATCATAGTGCTTTTACCAATGCATAAAATGCATGGAGAAGTCATTTCGAATGACTGGTCCTCAGTGTTGTGAGAACGATGACTGGTTAAAATTTTTGGTGGTTTCTTGTTCAGTCCATAGGCCTACATCATGTGGCAAACCGGTGAGCATGTGGCTCTATTAGTATAGGAGATACCTGAAAACGATCTCACACCTTTTCATCATAGTGCTTTTACCAATGCATAAAATGCATGGAGAAGTCATTTCGAATGACTGGTCCTCAGTGTTGTGAGAACGATGACTGGTTAAAATTTTTGGTGGGTTTCATATGGTTCAGTCCATAGGCCTTACATCATGTGGCAACCGGTGAGCATGTGGCTCTATTAAGTATAGAGAGGGATACCTGAAAACATATCTCACTTTATCATCATAGTGCTTTTTACCATTGCAATATAAATGCATGGAGAAGTCATTTCGAAATGGACTGGTCCTCAGAGTGTGAGAACGAATGCTGGTTAACAATTTTTGGTGGTTTCCTACATCATGTGGCAAACCGGTGAGCATGTGGCTCTATTAGTATAGGAGATACCTGAAAACATATCACACTTTTCATCATAGTGCTTTTACCAATGCATAAAATGCATGGAGAAGTCATTTCGAATGACTGGTCCTCAGTGTTGTGAGAACGATGACTGGTTAAAATTTTTGGTGGTTTCTTGTTCAGTCCATAGGCCTACATCATGTGGCAAACCGGTGAGCATGTGGCTCTATTAGTATAGGAGATACCTGAAAACATATCACACTTTTCATCATAGTGCTTTTACCAATGCATAAAATGCATGGAGAAGTCATTTCGAATGACTGGTCCTCAGTGTTGTGAGAACGATGACTGGTTAAAATTTTTGGTGGTTTCTTGTTCAGTCCATAGGCCTACATCATGTGGCAAACCGGTGAGCATGTGGCTCTATTAGTATAGGAGATACCTGAAAACATATCACACTTTTCATCATAGTGCTTTTACCAATGCATAAAATGCATGGAGAAGTCATTTCGAATGACTGGTCCTCAGTGTTGTGAGAACGATGACTGGTTAAAATTTTTGGTGGTTTCTTGTTCAGTCCATAGGCCTACATCATGTGGCAAACCGGTGAGCATGTGGCTCTATTAGTATAGGAGATACCTGAAAACATATCACACTTTTCATCATAGTGCTTTTACCAATGCATAAAATGCATGGAGAAGTCATTTCGAATGACTGGTCCTCAGTGTTGTGAGAACGATGACTGGTTAAAATTTTTGGTGGTTTCTTGTTCAGTCCATAGGCCTACATCATGTGGCAAACCGGTGAGCATGTGGCTCTATTAGTATAGGAGATACCTGAAAACATATCACACTTTTCATCATAGTGCTTTTACCAATGCATAAAATGCATGGAGAAGTCATTTCGAATGACTGGTCCTCAGTGTTGTGAGAACGATGACTGGTTAAAATTTTTGGTGGTTTCTTGTTCAGTCCATAGGCCTACATCATGTGGCAAACCGGTGAGCATGTGGCTCTATTAGTATAGGAGATACCTGAAAACATATCACACTTTTCATCATAGTGCTTTTACCAATGCATAAAATGCATGGAGAAGTCATTTCGAATGACTGGTCCTCAGTGTTGTGAGAACGATGACTGGTTAAAATTTTTGGTGGTTTCTTGTTCAGTCCATAGGCCTACATCATGTGGCAAACCGGTGAGCATGTGGCTCTATTAGTATAGGAGATACCTGAAAACATATCACACTTTTCATCATAGTGCTTTTACCAATGCATAAAATGCATGGAGAAGTCATTTCGAATGACTGGTCCTCAGTGTTGTGAGAACGATGACTGGTTAAAATTTTTGGTGGTTTCTTGTTCAGTCCATAGGCCTACATCATGTGGCAAACCGGTGAGCATGTGGCTCTATTAGTATAGGAGATACCTGAAAACATATCACACTTTTCATCATAGTGCTTTTACCAATGCATAAAATGCATGGAGAAGTCATTTCGAATGACTGGTCCTCAGTGTTGTGAGAACGATGACTGGTTAAAATTTTTGGTGGTTTCTTGTTCAGTCCATAGGCCTACATCATGTGGCAAACCGGTGAGCATGTGGCTCTATTAGTATAGGAGATACCTGAAAACATATCACACTTTTCATCATAGTGCTTTTACCAATGCATAAAATGCATGGAGAAGTCATTTCGAATGACTGGTCCTCAGTGTTGTGAGAACGATGACTGGTTAAAATTTTTGGTGGTTTCTTGTTCAGTCCATAGGCCTACATCATGTGGCAAACCGGTGAGCATGTGGCTCTATTAGTATAGGAGATACCTGAAAACATATCACACTTTTCATCATAGTGCTTTTACCAATGCATAAAATGCATGGAGAAGTCATTTCGAATGACTGGTCCTCAGTGTTGTGAGAACGATGACTGGTTAAAATTTTTGGTGGTTTCTTGTTCAGTCCATAGGCCTACATCATGTGGCAAACCGGTGAGCATGTGGCTCTATTAGTATAGGAGATACCTGAAAACATATCACACTTTTCATCATAGTGCTTTTACCAATGCATAAAATGCATGGAGAAGTCATTTCGAATGACTGGTCCTCAGTGTTGTGAGAACGATGACTGGTTAAAATTTTTGGTGGTTTCTTGTTCAGTCCATAGGCCTACATCATGTGGCAAACCGGTGAGCATGTGGCTCTATTAGTATAGGAGATACCTGAAAACATATCACACTTTTCATCATAGTGCTTTTACCAATGCATAAAATGCATGGAGAAGTCATTTCGAATGACTGGTCCTCAGTGTTGTGAGAACGATGACTGGTTAAAATTTTTGGTGGTTTCTTGTTCAGTCCATAGGCCTACATCATGTGGCAAACCGGTGAGCATGTGGCTCTATTAGTATAGGAGATACCTGAAAACATATCACACTTTTCATCATAGTGCTTTTACCAATGCATAAAATGCATGGAGAAGTCATTTCGAATGACTGGTCCTCAGTGTTGTGAGAACGATGACTGGTTAAAATTTTTGGTGGTTTCTTGTTCAGTCCATAGGCCTACATCATGTGGCAAACCGGTGAGCATGTGGCTCTATTAGTATAGGAGATACCTGAAAACATATCACACTTTTCATCATAGTGCTTTTACCAATGCATAAAATGCATGGAGAAGTCATTTCGAATGACTGGTCCTCAGTGTTGTGAGAACGATGACTGGTTAAAATTTTTGGTGGTTTCTTGTTCAGTCCATAGGCCTACATCATGTGGCAAACCGGTGAGCATGTGGCTCTATTAGTATAGGAGATACCTGAAAACATATCACACTTTTCATCATAGTGCTTTTACCAATGCATAAAATGCATGGAGAAGTCATTTCGAATGACTGGTCCTCAGTGTTGTGAGAACGATGACTGGTTAAAATTTTTGGTGGTTTCTTGTTCAGTCCATAGGCCTACATCATGTGGCAAACCGGTGAGCATGTGGCTCTATTAGTATAGGAGATACCTGAAAACATATCACACTTTTCATCATAGTGCTTTTACCAATGCATAAAATGCATGGAGAAGTCATTTCGAATGACTGGTCCTCAGTGTTGTGAGAACGATGACTGGTTAAAATTTTTGGTGGTTTCTTGTTCAGTCCATAGGCCTACATCATGTGGCAAACCGGTGAGCATGTGGCTCTATTAGTATAGGAGATACCTGAAAACATATCACACTTTTCATCATAGTGCTTTTACCAATGCATAAAATGCATGGAGAAGTCATTTCGAATGACTGGTCCTCAGTGTTGTGAGAACGATGACTGGTTAAAATTTTTGGTGGTTTCTTGTTCAGTCCATAGGCCTACATCATGTGGCAAACCGGTGA
The DNA here is from genome assembly GCF_032444005.1 of Ranitomeya imitator. Lineage (NCBI taxonomy): Eukaryota > Metazoa > Chordata > Amphibia > Anura > Dendrobatidae > Ranitomeya > Ranitomeya imitator. The sequence goes on along the minus strand of NW_027193726.1, from coordinate 4,351 downwards.
GCATGTGGCTCTATTAGTATAGGAGATACCTGAAAACATATCACACTTTTCATCATAGTGCTTTTACCAATGCATAAAATGCATGGAGAAGTCATTTCGAATGACTGGTCCTCAGTGTTGTGAGAACGATGACTGGTTAAAATTTTTGGTGGTTTCTTGTTCAGTCCATAGGCCTACATCATGTGGCAAACCGGTGAGCATGTGGCTCTATTAGTATAGGAGATACCTGAAAACATATCACACTTTTCATCATAGTGCTTTTACCAATGCATAAAATGCATGGAGAAGTCATTTCGAATGACTGGTCCTCAGTGTTGTGAGAACGATGACTGGTTAAAATTTTTGGTGGTTTCTTGTTCAGTCCATAGGCCTACATCATGTGGCAAACCGGTGAGCATGTGGCTCTATTAGTATAGGAGATACCTGAAAACATATCACACTTTTCATCATAGTGCTTTTACCAATGCATAAAATGCATGGAGAAGTCATTTCGAATGACTGGTCCTCAGTGTTGTGAGAACGATGACTGGTTAAAATTTTTGGTGGTTTCTTGTTCAGTCCATAGGCCTACATCATGTGGCAAACCGGTGAGCATGTGGCTCTATTAGTATAGGAGATACCTGAAAACATATCACACTTTTCATCATAGTGCTTTTACCAATGCATAAAATGCATGGAGAAGTCATTTCGAATGACTGGTCCTCAGTGTTGTGAGAACGATGACTGGTTAAAATTTTTGGTGGTTTCTTGTTCAGTCCATAGGCCTACATCATGTGGCAAACCGGTGAGCATGTGGCTCTATTAGTATAGGAGATACCTGAAAACATATCACACTTTTCATCATAGTGCTTTTACCAATGCATAAAATGCATGGAGAAGTCATTTCGAATGACTGGTCCTCAGTGTTGTGAGAACGATGACTGGTTAAAATTTTTGGTGGTTTCTTGTTCAGTCCATAGGCCTACATCATGTGGCAAACCGGTGAGCATGTGGCTCTATTAGTATAGGAGATACCTGAAAACATATCACACTTTTCATCATAGTGCTTTTACCAATGCATAAAATGCATGGAGAAGTCATTTCGAATGACTGGTCCTCAGTGTTGTGAGAACGATGACTGGTTAAAATTTTTGGTGGTTTCTTGTTCAGTCCATAGGCCTACATCATGTGGCAAACCGGTGAGCATGTGGCTCTATTAGTATAGGAGATACCTGAAAACATATCACACTTTTCATCATAGTGCTTTTACCAATGCATAAAATGCATGGAGAAGTCATTTCGAATGACTGGTCCTCAGTGTTGTGAGAACGATGACTGGTTAAAATTTTTGGTGGTTTCTTGTTCAGTCCATAGGCCTACATCATGTGGCAAACCGGTGAGCATGTGGCTCTATTAGTATAGGAGATACCTGAAAACATATCACACTTTTCATCATAGTGCTTTTACCAATGCATAAAATGCATGGAGAAGTCATTTCGAATGACTGGTCCTCAGTGTTGTGAGAACGATGACTGGTTAAAATTTTTGGTGGTTTCTTGTTCAGTCCATAGGCCTACATCATGTGGCAAACCGGTGAGCATGTGGCTCTATTAGTATAGGAGATACCTGAAAACATATCACACTTTTCATCATAGTGCTTTTACCAATGCATAAAATGCATGGAGAAGTCATTTCGAATGACTGGTCCTCAGTGTTGTGAGAACGATGACTGGTTAAAATTTTTGGTGGTTTCTTGTTCAGTCCATAGGCCTACATCATGTGGCAAACCGGTGAGCATGTGGCTCTATTAGTATAGGAGATACCTGAAAACATATCACACTTTTCATCATAGTGCTTTTACCAATGCATAAAATGCATGGAGAAGTCATTTCGAATGACTGGTCCTCAGTGTTGTGAGAACGATGACTGGTTAAAATTTTTGGTGGTTTCTTGTTCAGTCCATAGGCCTACATCATGTGGCAAACCGGTGAGCATGTGGCTCTATTAGTATAGGAGATACCTGAAAACATATCACACTTTTCATCATAGTGCTTTTACCAATGCATAAAATGCATGGAGAAGTCATTTCGAATGACTGGTCCTCAGTGTTGTGAGAACGATGACTGGTTAAAATTTTTGGTGGTTTCTTGTTCAGTCCATAGGCCTACATCATGTGGCAAACCGGTGAGCATGTGGCTCTATTAGTATAGGAGATACCTGAAAACATATCACACTTTTCATCATAGTGCTTTTACCAATGCATAAAATGCATGGAGAAGTCATTTCGAATGACTGGTCCTCAGTGTTGTGAGAACGATGACTGGTTAAAATTTTTGGTGGTTTCTTGTTCAGTCCATAGGCCTACATCATGTGGCAAACCGGTGAGCATGTGGCTCTATTAGTATAGGAGATACCTGAAAACATATCACACTTTTCATCATAGTGCTTTTACCAATGCATAAAATGCATGGAGAAGTCATTTCGAATGACTGGTCCTCAGTGTTGTGAGAACGATGACTGGTTAAAATTTTTGGTGGTTTCTTGTTCAGTCCATAGGCCTACATCATGTGGCAAACCGGTGAGCATGTGGCTCTATTAGTATAGGAGATACCTGAAAACATATCACACTTTTCATCATAGTGCTTTTACCAATGCATAAAATGCATGGAGAAGTCATTTCGAATGACTGGTCCTCAGTGTTGTGAGAACGATGACTGGTTAAAATTTTTGGTGGTTTCTTGTTCAGTCCATAGGCCTACATCATGTGGCAAACCGGTGAGCATGTGGCTCTATTAGTATAGGAGATACCTGAAAACATATCACACTTTTCATCATAGTGCTTTTACCAATGCATAAAATGCATGGAGAAGTCATTTCGAATGACTGGTCCTCAGTGTTGTGAGAACGATGACTGGTTAAAATTTTTGGTGGTTTCTTGTTCAGTCCATAGGCCTACATCATGTGGCAAACCGGTGAGCATGTGGCTCTATTAGTATAGGAGATACCTGAAAACATATCACACTTTTCATCATAGTGCTTTTACCAATGCATAAAATGCATGGAGAAGTCATTTCGAATGACTGGTCCTCAGTGTTGTGAGAACGATGACTGGTTAAAATTTTTGGTGGTTTCTTGTTCAGTCCATAGGCCTACATCATGTGGCAAACCGGTGAGCATGTGGCTCTATTAGTATAGGAGATACCTGAAAACATATCACACTTTTCATCATAGTGCTTTTACCAATGCATAAAATGCATGGAGAAGTCATTTCGAATGACTGGTCCTCAGTGTTGTGAGAACGATGACTGGTTAAAATTTTTGGTGGTTTCTTGTTCAGTCCATAGGCCTACATCATGTGGCAAACCGGTGAGCATGTGGCTCTATTAGTATAGGAGATACCTGAAAACATATCACACTTTTCATCATAGTGCTTTTACCAATGCATAAAATGCATGGAGAAGTCATTTCGAATGACTGGTCCTCAGTGTTGTGAGAACGATGACTGGTTAAAATTTTTGGTGGTTTCTTGTTCAGTCCATAGGCCTACATCATGTGGCAAACCGGTGAGCATGTGGCTCTATTAGTATAGGAGATACCTGAAAACATATCACACTTTTCATCATAGTGCTTTTACCAATGCATAAAATGCATGGAGAAGTCATTTCGAATGACTGGTCCTCAGTGTTGTGAGAACGATGACTGGTTAAAATTTTTGGTGGTTTCTTGTTCAGTCCATAGGCCTACATCATGTGGCAAACCGGTGAGCATGTGGCTCTATTAGTATAGGAGATACCTGAAAACATATCACACTTTTCATCATAGTGCTTTTACCAATGCATAAAATGCATGGAGAAGTCATTTCGAATGACTGGTCCTCAGTGTTGTGAGAACGATGACTGGTTAAAATTTTTGGTGGTTTCTTGTTCAGTCCATAGGCCTACATCATGTGGCAAACCGGTGAGCATGTGGCTCTATTAGTATAGGAGATACCTGAAAACATATCACACTTTTCATCATAGTGCTTTTACCAATGCATAAAATGCATGGAGAAGTCATTTCGAATGACTGGTCCTCAGTGTTGTGAGAACGATGACTGGTTAAAATTTTTGGTGGTTTCTTGTTCAGTCCATAGGCCTACATCATGTGGCAAACCGGTGAGCATGTGGCTCTATTAGTATAGGAGATACCTGAAAACATATCACACTTTTCATCATAGTGCTTTTACCAATGCATAAAATGCATGGAGAAGTCATTTCGAATGACTGGTCCTCAGTGTTGTGAGAACGATGACTGGTTAAAATTTTGGTGGTTTCTTGTTCAGTCCATAGGCCTACATCATGTGGCAAACCGGTGAGCATGTGGCTCTATTAGT
>NW_027193725.1:0-29851 GCF_032444005.1 Ranitomeya imitator | reverse complement strand
GTAAAACATTGGCTCCCTCTTGTGGACCACTGACTTTTAATTATGTGGTGTATGATATGTATTTCAATAAAGAAGGAAAAATGGTGTCTGTGATGATCTTGAATGTGCTAGTCTTGTCTATTTTGTCTTGTACTGTGTGAGTAGTATTCTAATGCTTTTGACCAACTGGGTGCGCTGCTGCTGCCTGCCCGCCTGCAGTAGATAGAATCTATGCACGGAACCTTCACCTGCTGCTGCTGTCACAATGGGGCCTTCAGCCATTGACTCCGGAACTCTCACGTGTCACAATGGGCTCTGGACTTATCTAAGGCAGAGAAAAATGGCGCCGTCTTCAGTCTGCTGCTGGAACAGCAGCAGACCACATGGTAGGGGGATTGTCTTTTTTTTTTTTAAAGGGGCAATTTGCAGACTTGCACTAATAGTTGCACTCTGGAGCGCCAAAGGGATGGAGGGTGTGTTCAGATGGGCGGAGTTATGCAGATCAGGCGGCGTTATGCAGATTAGGCGGAGTTAGGCAGATTTTTTAAAAACGCGTTGGGCCCAAATTGAACACACCCCCACACACCCCCACACACCCCCCACACGCCCCCACACACACCAGAACTGCCATTTGAGAAGGCATCCAGAGTTTAGAAAAAAAATGTCTTCCCCTGGGCAATCATCTTTTGGGCTCTCTCCACAGTGAGTCCTGGTTGTGGGCCATGGGGCGTCTGGAGTGGCAAACCATTTCAGGCTATCGCTTCTCGGCCTTTTGGCTAAGATCAAGTGTAGTATCTGTTCTTATCAGTTTAATATCTGATACGTCCCCTATTTGGGGACCATATATTAAATGGATTTTTAGAACAGGGAGCTGGAAATGGAGCTTGCTCTGTCCACTCCACGCATTGACCCGTTATTGCAGTATCTCCGGGAACAGTGCACCCCTTCTCTGATCCGGTTTCCAAAAACAGATTGAATTGAAATCAGCCCAGCAAGTTGTCATTTAACACTTTCTGAGAATTCTTTTCAGGGTCAAAGAAGCACGTTTCAGGTGGCAAATGTAGCAATTTGCTCAGTTTCACTGGACCGTTTGCAACATTTCCTGTGCCTTGCTTTCACCTGTGCATGTTCAGCATTGGATTGCATCCAATATGCAATCAATCAATCAAGCAATCAAGCAATCTTTGCTGGTTGCAACAGGTGTGTTAAGATGTAGGCCCGAATGAGGCCTTTGTAACAGTGTTGCTAATATATTGTGCCATCTACAAAATTAGGCCCCTGCCTGCCTGCCTGCCTGCCTGCCTGCCTGCCTGCCTGCCTGCCTGCCTGCCTGCTGTCTGTCAGCATGAAGTGTTTAAATTGAAGTATCCTACGAGTAGTTCGGCCATACATACTACATTTGTGACCGCATGCACAAATTCCTTTGTAAAACATTGGCTCCCTCTTGTGGACCACTGACTTTTAATTATGTGGTGTATGATATGTATTTCAATAAAGAAGGAAAAATGGTGTCTGTGATGATCTTGAATGTGCTAGTCTTGTCTATTTTGTCTTGTACTGTGTGAGTAGTATTCTAATGCTTTTGACCAACTGGGTGCGCTGCTGCTGCCTGCCCGCCTGCAGTAGATAGAATCTATGCACGGAACCTTCACCTGCTGCTGCTGTCACAATGGGGCCTTCAGCCATTGACTCCGGAACTCTCACGTGTCACAATGGGCTCTGGACTTATCTAAGGCAGAGAAAAATGGCGCCGTCTTCAGTCTGCTGCTGGAACAGCAGCAGACCACATGGTAGGGGGATTGTCTTTTTTTTTTTTAAAGGGGCAATTTGCAGACTTGCACTAATAGTTGCACTCTGGAGCGCCAAAGGGATGGAGGGTGTGTTCAGATGGGCGGAGTTATGCAGATCAGGCGGCGTTATGCAGATTAGGCGGAGTTAGGCAGATTTTTTAAAAACGCGTTGGGCCCAAATTGAACACACCCCCACACACCCCCACACACCCCCCACACGCCCCCACACACACCAGAACTGCCATTTGAGAAGGCATCCAGAGTTTAGAAAAAAAATGTCTTCCCCTGGGCAATCATCTTTTGGGCTCTCTCCACAGTGAGTCCTGGTTGTGGGCCATGGGGCGTCTGGAGTGGCAAACCATTTCAGGCTATCGCTTCTCGGCCTTTTGGCTAAGATCAAGTGTAGTATCTGTTCTTATCAGTTTAATATCTGATACGTCCCCTATTTGGGGACCATATATTAAATGGATTTTTAGAACAGGGAGCTGGAAATGGAGCTTGCTCTGTCCACTCCACGCATTGACCCGTTATTGCAGTATCTCCGGGAACAGTGCACCCCTTCTCTGATCCGGTTTCCAAAAACAGATTGAATTGAAATCAGCCCAGCAAGTTGTCATTTAACACTTTCTGAGAATTCTTTTCAGGGTCAAAGAAGCACGTTTCAGGTGGCAAATGTAGCAATTTGCTCAGTTTCACTGGACCGTTTGCAACATTTCCTGTGCCTTGCTTTCACCTGTGCATGTTCAGCATTGGATTGCATCCAATATGCAATCAATCAATCAAGCAATCAAGCAATCTTTGCTGGTTGCAACAGGTGTGTTAAGATGTAGGCCCGAATGAGGCCTTTGTAACAGTGTTGCTAATATATTGTGCCATCTACAAAATTAGGCCCCTGCCTGCCTGCCTGCCTGCCTGCCTGCCTGCCTGCCTGCCTGCCTGCCTGCCTGCTGTCTGTCAGCATGAAGTGTTTAAATTGAAGTATCCTACGAGTAGTTCGGCCATACATACTACATTTGTGACCGCATGCACAAATTCCTTTGTAAAACATTGGCTCCCTCTTGTGGACCACTGACTTTTAATTATGTGGTGTATGATATGTATTTCAATAAAGAAGGAAAAATGGTGTCTGTGATGATCTTGAATGTGCTAGTCTTGTCTATTTTGTCTTGTACTGTGTGAGTAGTATTCTAATGCTTTTGACCAACTGGGTGCGCTGCTGCTGCCTGCCCGCCTGCAGTAGATAGAATCTATGCACGGAACCTTCACCTGCTGCTGCTGTCACAATGGGGCCTTCAGCCATTGACTCCGGAACTCTCACGTGTCACAATGGGCTCTGGACTTATCTAAGGCAGAGAAAAATGGCGCCGTCTTCAGTCTGCTGCTGGAACAGCAGCAGACCACATGGTAGGGGGATTGTCTTTTTTTTTTTTAAAGGGGCAATTTGCAGACTTGCACTAATAGTTGCACTCTGGAGCGCCAAAGGGATGGAGGGTGTGTTCAGATGGGCGGAGTTATGCAGATCAGGCGGCGTTATGCAGATTAGGCGGAGTTAGGCAGATTTTTTAAAAACGCGTTGGGCCCAAATTGAACACACCCCCACACACCCCCACACACCCCCCACACGCCCCCACACACACCAGAACTGCCATTTGAGAAGGCATCCAGAGTTTAGAAAAAAAATGTCTTCCCCTGGGCAATCATCTTTTGGGCTCTCTCCACAGTGAGTCCTGGTTGTGGGCCATGGGGCGTCTGGAGTGGCAAACCATTTCAGGCTATCGCTTCTCGGCCTTTTGGCTAAGATCAAGTGTAGTATCTGTTCTTATCAGTTTAATATCTGATACGTCCCCTATTTGGGGACCATATATTAAATGGATTTTTAGAACAGGGAGCTGGAAATGGAGCTTGCTCTGTCCACTCCACGCATTGACCCGTTATTGCAGTATCTCCGGGAACAGTGCACCCCTTCTCTGATCCGGTTTCCAAAAACAGATTGAATTGAAATCAGCCCAGCAAGTTGTCATTTAACACTTTCTGAGAATTCTTTTCAGGGTCAAAGAAGCACGTTTCAGGTGGCAAATGTAGCAATTTGCTCAGTTTCACTGGACCGTTTGCAACATTTCCTGTGCCTTGCTTTCACCTGTGCATGTTCAGCATTGGATTGCATCCAATATGCAATCAATCAATCAAGCAATCAAGCAATCTTTGCTGGTTGCAACAGGTGTGTTAAGATGTAGGCCCGAATGAGGCCTTTGTAACAGTGTTGCTAATATATTGTGCCATCTACAAAATTAGGCCCCTGCCTGCCTGCCTGCCTGCCTGCCTGCCTGCCTGCCTGCCTGCCTGCCTGCCTGCTGTCTGTCAGCATGAAGTGTTTAAATTGAAGTATCCTACGAGTAGTTCGGCCATACATACTACATTTGTGACCGCATGCACAAATTCCTTTGTAAAACATTGGCTCCCTCTTGTGGACCACTGACTTTTAATTATGTGGTGTATGATATGTATTTCAATAAAGAAGGAAAAATGGTGTCTGTGATGATCTTGAATGTGCTAGTCTTGTCTATTTTGTCTTGTACTGTGTGAGTAGTATTCTAATGCTTTTGACCAACTGGGTGCGCTGCTGCTGCCTGCCCGCCTGCAGTAGATAGAATCTATGCACGGAACCTTCACCTGCTGCTGCTGTCACAATGGGGCCTTCAGCCATTGACTCCGGAACTCTCACGTGTCACAATGGGCTCTGGACTTATCTAAGGCAGAGAAAAATGGCGCCGTCTTCAGTCTGCTGCTGGAACAGCAGCAGACCACATGGTAGGGGGATTGTCTTTTTTTTTTTTAAAGGGGCAATTTGCAGACTTGCACTAATAGTTGCACTCTGGAGCGCCAAAGGGATGGAGGGTGTGTTCAGATGGGCGGAGTTATGCAGATCAGGCGGCGTTATGCAGATTAGGCGGAGTTAGGCAGATTTTTTAAAAACGCGTTGGGCCCAAATTGAACACACCCCCACACACCCCCACACACCCCCCACACGCCCCCACACACACCAGAACTGCCATTTGAGAAGGCATCCAGAGTTTAGAAAAAAAATGTCTTCCCCTGGGCAATCATCTTTTGGGCTCTCTCCACAGTGAGTCCTGGTTGTGGGCCATGGGGCGTCTGGAGTGGCAAACCATTTCAGGCTATCGCTTCTCGGCCTTTTGGCTAAGATCAAGTGTAGTATCTGTTCTTATCAGTTTAATATCTGATACGTCCCCTATTTGGGGACCATATATTAAATGGATTTTTAGAACAGGGAGCTGGAAATGGAGCTTGCTCTGTCCACTCCACGCATTGACCCGTTATTGCAGTATCTCCGGGAACAGTGCACCCCTTCTCTGATCCGGTTTCCAAAAACAGATTGAATTGAAATCAGCCCAGCAAGTTGTCATTTAACACTTTCTGAGAATTCTTTTCAGGGTCAAAGAAGCACGTTTCAGGTGGCAAATGTAGCAATTTGCTCAGTTTCACTGGACCGTTTGCAACATTTCCTGTGCCTTGCTTTCACCTGTGCATGTTCAGCATTGGATTGCATCCAATATGCAATCAATCAATCAAGCAATCAAGCAATCTTTGCTGGTTGCAACAGGTGTGTTAAGATGTAGGCCCGAATGAGGCCTTTGTAACAGTGTTGCTAATATATTGTGCCATCTACAAAATTAGGCCCCTGCCTGCCTGCCTGCCTGCCTGCCTGCCTGCCTGCCTGCCTGCCTGCCTGCCTGCTGTCTGTCAGCATGAAGTGTTTAAATTGAAGTATCCTACGAGTAGTTCGGCCATACATACTACATTTGTGACCGCATGCACAAATTCCTTTGTAAAACATTGGCTCCCTCTTGTGGACCACTGACTTTTAATTATGTGGTGTATGATATGTATTTCAATAAAGAAGGAAAAATGGTGTCTGTGATGATCTTGAATGTGCTAGTCTTGTCTATTTTGTCTTGTACTGTGTGAGTAGTATTCTAATGCTTTTGACCAACTGGGTGCGCTGCTGCTGCCTGCCCGCCTGCAGTAGATAGAATCTATGCACGGAACCTTCACCTGCTGCTGCTGTCACAATGGGGCCTTCAGCCATTGACTCCGGAACTCTCACGTGTCACAATGGGCTCTGGACTTATCTAAGGCAGAGAAAAATGGCGCCGTCTTCAGTCTGCTGCTGGAACAGCAGCAGACCACATGGTAGGGGGATTGTCTTTTTTTTTTTTAAAGGGGCAATTTGCAGACTTGCACTAATAGTTGCACTCTGGAGCGCCAAAGGGATGGAGGGTGTGTTCAGATGGGCGGAGTTATGCAGATCAGGCGGCGTTATGCAGATTAGGCGGAGTTAGGCAGATTTTTTAAAAACGCGTTGGGCCCAAATTGAACACACCCCCACACACCCCCACACACCCCCCACACGCCCCCACACACACCAGAACTGCCATTTGAGAAGGCATCCAGAGTTTAGAAAAAAAATGTCTTCCCCTGGGCAATCATCTTTTGGGCTCTCTCCACAGTGAGTCCTGGTTGTGGGCCATGGGGCGTCTGGAGTGGCAAACCATTTCAGGCTATCGCTTCTCGGCCTTTTGGCTAAGATCAAGTGTAGTATCTGTTCTTATCAGTTTAATATCTGATACGTCCCCTATTTGGGGACCATATATTAAATGGATTTTTAGAACAGGGAGCTGGAAATGGAGCTTGCTCTGTCCACTCCACGCATTGACCCGTTATTGCAGTATCTCCGGGAACAGTGCACCCCTTCTCTGATCCGGTTTCCAAAAACAGATTGAATTGAAATCAGCCCAGCAAGTTGTCATTTAACACTTTCTGAGAATTCTTTTCAGGGTCAAAGAAGCACGTTTCAGGTGGCAAATGTAGCAATTTGCTCAGTTTCACTGGACCGTTTGCAACATTTCCTGTGCCTTGCTTTCACCTGTGCATGTTCAGCATTGGATTGCATCCAATATGCAATCAATCAATCAAGCAATCAAGCAATCTTTGCTGGTTGCAACAGGTGTGTTAAGATGTAGGCCCGAATGAGGCCTTTGTAACAGTGTTGCTAATATATTGTGCCATCTACAAAATTAGGCCCCTGCCTGCCTGCCTGCCTGCCTGCCTGCCTGCCTGCCTGCCTGCCTGCCTGCCTGCTGTCTGTCAGCATGAAGTGTTTAAATTGAAGTATCCTACGAGTAGTTCGGCCATACATACTACATTTGTGACCGCATGCACAAATTCCTTTGTAAAACATTGGCTCCCTCTTGTGGACCACTGACTTTTAATTATGTGGTGTATGATATGTATTTCAATAAAGAAGGAAAAATGGTGTCTGTGATGATCTTGAATGTGCTAGTCTTGTCTATTTTGTCTTGTACTGTGTGAGTAGTATTCTAATGCTTTTGACCAACTGGGTGCGCTGCTGCTGCCTGCCCGCCTGCAGTAGATAGAATCTATGCACGGAACCTTCACCTGCTGCTGCTGTCACAATGGGGCCTTCAGCCATTGACTCCGGAACTCTCACGTGTCACAATGGGCTCTGGACTTATCTAAGGCAGAGAAAAATGGCGCCGTCTTCAGTCTGCTGCTGGAACAGCAGCAGACCACATGGTAGGGGGATTGTCTTTTTTTTTTTTAAAGGGGCAATTTGCAGACTTGCACTAATAGTTGCACTCTGGAGCGCCAAAGGGATGGAGGGTGTGTTCAGATGGGCGGAGTTATGCAGATCAGGCGGCGTTATGCAGATTAGGCGGAGTTAGGCAGATTTTTTAAAAACGCGTTGGGCCCAAATTGAACACACCCCCACACACCCCCACACACCCCCCACACGCCCCCACACACACCAGAACTGCCATTTGAGAAGGCATCCAGAGTTTAGAAAAAAAATGTCTTCCCCTGGGCAATCATCTTTTGGGCTCTCTCCACAGTGAGTCCTGGTTGTGGGCCATGGGGCGTCTGGAGTGGCAAACCATTTCAGGCTATCGCTTCTCGGCCTTTTGGCTAAGATCAAGTGTAGTATCTGTTCTTATCAGTTTAATATCTGATACGTCCCCTATTTGGGGACCATATATTAAATGGATTTTTAGAACAGGGAGCTGGAAATGGAGCTTGCTCTGTCCACTCCACGCATTGACCCGTTATTGCAGTATCTCCGGGAACAGTGCACCCCTTCTCTGATCCGGTTTCCAAAAACAGATTGAATTGAAATCAGCCCAGCAAGTTGTCATTTAACACTTTCTGAGAATTCTTTTCAGGGTCAAAGAAGCACGTTTCAGGTGGCAAATGTAGCAATTTGCTCAGTTTCACTGGACCGTTTGCAACATTTCCTGTGCCTTGCTTTCACCTGTGCATGTTCAGCATTGGATTGCATCCAATATGCAATCAATCAATCAAGCAATCAAGCAATCTTTGCTGGTTGCAACAGGTGTGTTAAGATGTAGGCCCGAATGAGGCCTTTGTAACAGTGTTGCTAATATATTGTGCCATCTACAAAATTAGGCCCCTGCCTGCCTGCCTGCCTGCCTGCCTGCCTGCCTGCCTGCCTGCCTGCCTGCCTGCTGTCTGTCAGCATGAAGTGTTTAAATTGAAGTATCCTACGAGTAGTTCGGCCATACATACTACATTTGTGACCGCATGCACAAATTCCTTTGTAAAACATTGGCTCCCTCTTGTGGACCACTGACTTTTAATTATGTGGTGTATGATATGTATTTCAATAAAGAAGGAAAAATGGTGTCTGTGATGATCTTGAATGTGCTAGTCTTGTCTATTTTGTCTTGTACTGTGTGAGTAGTATTCTAATGCTTTTGACCAACTGGGTGCGCTGCTGCTGCCTGCCCGCCTGCAGTAGATAGAATCTATGCACGGAACCTTCACCTGCTGCTGCTGTCACAATGGGGCCTTCAGCCATTGACTCCGGAACTCTCACGTGTCACAATGGGCTCTGGACTTATCTAAGGCAGAGAAAAATGGCGCCGTCTTCAGTCTGCTGCTGGAACAGCAGCAGACCACATGGTAGGGGGATTGTCTTTTTTTTTTTTAAAGGGGCAATTTGCAGACTTGCACTAATAGTTGCACTCTGGAGCGCCAAAGGGATGGAGGGTGTGTTCAGATGGGCGGAGTTATGCAGATCAGGCGGCGTTATGCAGATTAGGCGGAGTTAGGCAGATTTTTTAAAAACGCGTTGGGCCCAAATTGAACACACCCCCACACACCCCCACACACCCCCCACACGCCCCCACACACACCAGAACTGCCATTTGAGAAGGCATCCAGAGTTTAGAAAAAAAATGTCTTCCCCTGGGCAATCATCTTTTGGGCTCTCTCCACAGTGAGTCCTGGTTGTGGGCCATGGGGCGTCTGGAGTGGCAAACCATTTCAGGCTATCGCTTCTCGGCCTTTTGGCTAAGATCAAGTGTAGTATCTGTTCTTATCAGTTTAATATCTGATACGTCCCCTATTTGGGGACCATATATTAAATGGATTTTTAGAACAGGGAGCTGGAAATGGAGCTTGCTCTGTCCACTCCACGCATTGACCCGTTATTGCAGTATCTCCGGGAACAGTGCACCCCTTCTCTGATCCGGTTTCCAAAAACAGATTGAATTGAAATCAGCCCAGCAAGTTGTCATTTAACACTTTCTGAGAATTCTTTTCAGGGTCAAAGAAGCACGTTTCAGGTGGCAAATGTAGCAATTTGCTCAGTTTCACTGGACCGTTTGCAACATTTCCTGTGCCTTGCTTTCACCTGTGCATGTTCAGCATTGGATTGCATCCAATATGCAATCAATCAATCAAGCAATCAAGCAATCTTTGCTGGTTGCAACAGGTGTGTTAAGATGTAGGCCCGAATGAGGCCTTTGTAACAGTGTTGCTAATATATTGTGCCATCTACAAAATTAGGCCCCTGCCTGCCTGCCTGCCTGCCTGCCTGCCTGCCTGCCTGCCTGCCTGCCTGCCTGCTGTCTGTCAGCATGAAGTGTTTAAATTGAAGTATCCTACGAGTAGTTCGGCCATACATACTACATTTGTGACCGCATGCACAAATTCCTTTGTAAAACATTGGCTCCCTCTTGTGGACCACTGACTTTTAATTATGTGGTGTATGATATGTATTTCAATAAAGAAGGAAAAATGGTGTCTGTGATGATCTTGAATGTGCTAGTCTTGTCTATTTTGTCTTGTACTGTGTGAGTAGTATTCTAATGCTTTTGACCAACTGGGTGCGCTGCTGCTGCCTGCCCGCCTGCAGTAGATAGAATCTATGCACGGAACCTTCACCTGCTGCTGCTGTCACAATGGGGCCTTCAGCCATTGACTCCGGAACTCTCACGTGTCACAATGGGCTCTGGACTTATCTAAGGCAGAGAAAAATGGCGCCGTCTTCAGTCTGCTGCTGGAACAGCAGCAGACCACATGGTAGGGGGATTGTCTTTTTTTTTTTTAAAGGGGCAATTTGCAGACTTGCACTAATAGTTGCACTCTGGAGCGCCAAAGGGATGGAGGGTGTGTTCAGATGGGCGGAGTTATGCAGATCAGGCGGCGTTATGCAGATTAGGCGGAGTTAGGCAGATTTTTTAAAAACGCGTTGGGCCCAAATTGAACACACCCCCACACACCCCCACACACCCCCCACACGCCCCCACACACACCAGAACTGCCATTTGAGAAGGCATCCAGAGTTTAGAAAAAAAATGTCTTCCCCTGGGCAATCATCTTTTGGGCTCTCTCCACAGTGAGTCCTGGTTGTGGGCCATGGGGCGTCTGGAGTGGCAAACCATTTCAGGCTATCGCTTCTCGGCCTTTTGGCTAAGATCAAGTGTAGTATCTGTTCTTATCAGTTTAATATCTGATACGTCCCCTATTTGGGGACCATATATTAAATGGATTTTTAGAACAGGGAGCTGGAAATGGAGCTTGCTCTGTCCACTCCACGCATTGACCCGTTATTGCAGTATCTCCGGGAACAGTGCACCCCTTCTCTGATCCGGTTTCCAAAAACAGATTGAATTGAAATCAGCCCAGCAAGTTGTCATTTAACACTTTCTGAGAATTCTTTTCAGGGTCAAAGAAGCACGTTTCAGGTGGCAAATGTAGCAATTTGCTCAGTTTCACTGGACCGTTTGCAACATTTCCTGTGCCTTGCTTTCACCTGTGCATGTTCAGCATTGGATTGCATCCAATATGCAATCAATCAATCAAGCAATCAAGCAATCTTTGCTGGTTGCAACAGGTGTGTTAAGATGTAGGCCCGAATGAGGCCTTTGTAACAGTGTTGCTAATATATTGTGCCATCTACAAAATTAGGCCCCTGCCTGCCTGCCTGCCTGCCTGCCTGCCTGCCTGCCTGCCTGCCTGCCTGCCTGCTGTCTGTCAGCATGAAGTGTTTAAATTGAAGTATCCTACGAGTAGTTCGGCCATACATACTACATTTGTGACCGCATGCACAAATTCCTTTGTAAAACATTGGCTCCCTCTTGTGGACCACTGACTTTTAATTATGTGGTGTATGATATGTATTTCAATAAAGAAGGAAAAATGGTGTCTGTGATGATCTTGAATGTGCTAGTCTTGTCTATTTTGTCTTGTACTGTGTGAGTAGTATTCTAATGCTTTTGACCAACTGGGTGCGCTGCTGCTGCCTGCCCGCCTGCAGTAGATAGAATCTATGCACGGAACCTTCACCTGCTGCTGCTGTCACAATGGGGCCTTCAGCCATTGACTCCGGAACTCTCACGTGTCACAATGGGCTCTGGACTTATCTAAGGCAGAGAAAAATGGCGCCGTCTTCAGTCTGCTGCTGGAACAGCAGCAGACCACATGGTAGGGGGATTGTCTTTTTTTTTTTTAAAGGGGCAATTTGCAGACTTGCACTAATAGTTGCACTCTGGAGCGCCAAAGGGATGGAGGGTGTGTTCAGATGGGCGGAGTTATGCAGATCAGGCGGCGTTATGCAGATTAGGCGGAGTTAGGCAGATTTTTTAAAAACGCGTTGGGCCCAAATTGAACACACCCCCACACACCCCCACACACCCCCCACACGCCCCCACACACACCAGAACTGCCATTTGAGAAGGCATCCAGAGTTTAGAAAAAAAATGTCTTCCCCTGGGCAATCATCTTTTGGGCTCTCTCCACAGTGAGTCCTGGTTGTGGGCCATGGGGCGTCTGGAGTGGCAAACCATTTCAGGCTATCGCTTCTCGGCCTTTTGGCTAAGATCAAGTGTAGTATCTGTTCTTATCAGTTTAATATCTGATACGTCCCCTATTTGGGGACCATATATTAAATGGATTTTTAGAACAGGGAGCTGGAAATGGAGCTTGCTCTGTCCACTCCACGCATTGACCCGTTATTGCAGTATCTCCGGGAACAGTGCACCCCTTCTCTGATCCGGTTTCCAAAAACAGATTGAATTGAAATCAGCCCAGCAAGTTGTCATTTAACACTTTCTGAGAATTCTTTTCAGGGTCAAAGAAGCACGTTTCAGGTGGCAAATGTAGCAATTTGCTCAGTTTCACTGGACCGTTTGCAACATTTCCTGTGCCTTGCTTTCACCTGTGCATGTTCAGCATTGGATTGCATCCAATATGCAATCAATCAATCAAGCAATCAAGCAATCTTTGCTGGTTGCAACAGGTGTGTTAAGATGTAGGCCCGAATGAGGCCTTTGTAACAGTGTTGCTAATATATTGTGCCATCTACAAAATTAGGCCCCTGCCTGCCTGCCTGCCTGCCTGCCTGCCTGCCTGCCTGCCTGCCTGCCTGCCTGCTGTCTGTCAGCATGAAGTGTTTAAATTGAAGTATCCTACGAGTAGTTCGGCCATACATACTACATTTGTGACCGCATGCACAAATTCCTTTGTAAAACATTGGCTCCCTCTTGTGGACCACTGACTTTTAATTATGTGGTGTATGATATGTATTTCAATAAAGAAGGAAAAATGGTGTCTGTGATGATCTTGAATGTGCTAGTCTTGTCTATTTTGTCTTGTACTGTGTGAGTAGTATTCTAATGCTTTTGACCAACTGGGTGCGCTGCTGCTGCCTGCCCGCCTGCAGTAGATAGAATCTATGCACGGAACCTTCACCTGCTGCTGCTGTCACAATGGGGCCTTCAGCCATTGACTCCGGAACTCTCACGTGTCACAATGGGCTCTGGACTTATCTAAGGCAGAGAAAAATGGCGCCGTCTTCAGTCTGCTGCTGGAACAGCAGCAGACCACATGGTAGGGGGATTGTCTTTTTTTTTTTTAAAGGGGCAATTTGCAGACTTGCACTAATAGTTGCACTCTGGAGCGCCAAAGGGATGGAGGGTGTGTTCAGATGGGCGGAGTTATGCAGATCAGGCGGCGTTATGCAGATTAGGCGGAGTTAGGCAGATTTTTTAAAAACGCGTTGGGCCCAAATTGAACACACCCCCACACACCCCCACACACCCCCCACACGCCCCCACACACACCAGAACTGCCATTTGAGAAGGCATCCAGAGTTTAGAAAAAAAATGTCTTCCCCTGGGCAATCATCTTTTGGGCTCTCTCCACAGTGAGTCCTGGTTGTGGGCCATGGGGCGTCTGGAGTGGCAAACCATTTCAGGCTATCGCTTCTCGGCCTTTTGGCTAAGATCAAGTGTAGTATCTGTTCTTATCAGTTTAATATCTGATACGTCCCCTATTTGGGGACCATATATTAAATGGATTTTTAGAACAGGGAGCTGGAAATGGAGCTTGCTCTGTCCACTCCACGCATTGACCCGTTATTGCAGTATCTCCGGGAACAGTGCACCCCTTCTCTGATCCGGTTTCCAAAAACAGATTGAATTGAAATCAGCCCAGCAAGTTGTCATTTAACACTTTCTGAGAATTCTTTTCAGGGTCAAAGAAGCACGTTTCAGGTGGCAAATGTAGCAATTTGCTCAGTTTCACTGGACCGTTTGCAACATTTCCTGTGCCTTGCTTTCACCTGTGCATGTTCAGCATTGGATTGCATCCAATATGCAATCAATCAATCAAGCAATCAAGCAATCTTTGCTGGTTGCAACAGGTGTGTTAAGATGTAGGCCCGAATGAGGCCTTTGTAACAGTGTTGCTAATATATTGTGCCATCTACAAAATTAGGCCCCTGCCTGCCTGCCTGCCTGCCTGCCTGCCTGCCTGCCTGCCTGCCTGCCTGCCTGCTGTCTGTCAGCATGAAGTGTTTAAATTGAAGTATCCTACGAGTAGTTCGGCCATACATACTACATTTGTGACCGCATGCACAAATTCCTTTGTAAAACATTGGCTCCCTCTTGTGGACCACTGACTTTTAATTATGTGGTGTATGATATGTATTTCAATAAAGAAGGAAAAATGGTGTCTGTGATGATCTTGAATGTGCTAGTCTTGTCTATTTTGTCTTGTACTGTGTGAGTAGTATTCTAATGCTTTTGACCAACTGGGTGCGCTGCTGCTGCCTGCCCGCCTGCAGTAGATAGAATCTATGCACGGAACCTTCACCTGCTGCTGCTGTCACAATGGGGCCTTCAGCCATTGACTCCGGAACTCTCACGTGTCACAATGGGCTCTGGACTTATCTAAGGCAGAGAAAAATGGCGCCGTCTTCAGTCTGCTGCTGGAACAGCAGCAGACCACATGGTAGGGGGATTGTCTTTTTTTTTTTTAAAGGGGCAATTTGCAGACTTGCACTAATAGTTGCACTCTGGAGCGCCAAAGGGATGGAGGGTGTGTTCAGATGGGCGGAGTTATGCAGATCAGGCGGCGTTATGCAGATTAGGCGGAGTTAGGCAGATTTTTTAAAAACGCGTTGGGCCCAAATTGAACACACCCCCACACACCCCCACACACCCCCCACACGCCCCCACACACACCAGAACTGCCATTTGAGAAGGCATCCAGAGTTTAGAAAAAAAATGTCTTCCCCTGGGCAATCATCTTTTGGGCTCTCTCCACAGTGAGTCCTGGTTGTGGGCCATGGGGCGTCTGGAGTGGCAAACCATTTCAGGCTATCGCTTCTCGGCCTTTTGGCTAAGATCAAGTGTAGTATCTGTTCTTATCAGTTTAATATCTGATACGTCCCCTATTTGGGGACCATATATTAAATGGATTTTTAGAACAGGGAGCTGGAAATGGAGCTTGCTCTGTCCACTCCACGCATTGACCCGTTATTGCAGTATCTCCGGGAACAGTGCACCCCTTCTCTGATCCGGTTTCCAAAAACAGATTGAATTGAAATCAGCCCAGCAAGTTGTCATTTAACACTTTCTGAGAATTCTTTTCAGGGTCAAAGAAGCACGTTTCAGGTGGCAAATGTAGCAATTTGCTCAGTTTCACTGGACCGTTTGCAACATTTCCTGTGCCTTGCTTTCACCTGTGCATGTTCAGCATTGGATTGCATCCAATATGCAATCAATCAATCAAGCAATCAAGCAATCTTTGCTGGTTGCAACAGGTGTGTTAAGATGTAGGCCCGAATGAGGCCTTTGTAACAGTGTTGCTAATATATTGTGCCATCTACAAAATTAGGCCCCTGCCTGCCTGCCTGCCTGCCTGCCTGCCTGCCTGCCTGCCTGCCTGCCTGCCTGCTGTCTGTCAGCATGAAGTGTTTAAATTGAAGTATCCTACGAGTAGTTCGGCCATACATACTACATTTGTGACCGCATGCACAAATTCCTTTGTAAAACATTGGCTCCCTCTTGTGGACCACTGACTTTTAATTATGTGGTGTATGATATGTATTTCAATAAAGAAGGAAAAATGGTGTCTGTGATGATCTTGAATGTGCTAGTCTTGTCTATTTTGTCTTGTACTGTGTGAGTAGTATTCTAATGCTTTTGACCAACTGGGTGCGCTGCTGCTGCCTGCCCGCCTGCAGTAGATAGAATCTATGCACGGAACCTTCACCTGCTGCTGCTGTCACAATGGGGCCTTCAGCCATTGACTCCGGAACTCTCACGTGTCACAATGGGCTCTGGACTTATCTAAGGCAGAGAAAAATGGCGCCGTCTTCAGTCTGCTGCTGGAACAGCAGCAGACCACATGGTAGGGGGATTGTCTTTTTTTTTTTTAAAGGGGCAATTTGCAGACTTGCACTAATAGTTGCACTCTGGAGCGCCAAAGGGATGGAGGGTGTGTTCAGATGGGCGGAGTTATGCAGATCAGGCGGCGTTATGCAGATTAGGCGGAGTTAGGCAGATTTTTTAAAAACGCGTTGGGCCCAAATTGAACACACCCCCACACACCCCCACACACCCCCCACACGCCCCCACACACACCAGAACTGCCATTTGAGAAGGCATCCAGAGTTTAGAAAAAAAATGTCTTCCCCTGGGCAATCATCTTTTGGGCTCTCTCCACAGTGAGTCCTGGTTGTGGGCCATGGGGCGTCTGGAGTGGCAAACCATTTCAGGCTATCGCTTCTCGGCCTTTTGGCTAAGATCAAGTGTAGTATCTGTTCTTATCAGTTTAATATCTGATACGTCCCCTATTTGGGGACCATATATTAAATGGATTTTTAGAACAGGGAGCTGGAAATGGAGCTTGCTCTGTCCACTCCACGCATTGACCCGTTATTGCAGTATCTCCGGGAACAGTGCACCCCTTCTCTGATCCGGTTTCCAAAAACAGATTGAATTGAAATCAGCCCAGCAAGTTGTCATTTAACACTTTCTGAGAATTCTTTTCAGGGTCAAAGAAGCACGTTTCAGGTGGCAAATGTAGCAATTTGCTCAGTTTCACTGGACCGTTTGCAACATTTCCTGTGCCTTGCTTTCACCTGTGCATGTTCAGCATTGGATTGCATCCAATATGCAATCAATCAATCAAGCAATCAAGCAATCTTTGCTGGTTGCAACAGGTGTGTTAAGATGTAGGCCCGAATGAGGCCTTTGTAACAGTGTTGCTAATATATTGTGCCATCTACAAAATTAGGCCCCTGCCTGCCTGCCTGCCTGCCTGCCTGCCTGCCTGCCTGCCTGCCTGCCTGCCTGCTGTCTGTCAGCATGAAGTGTTTAAATTGAAGTATCCTACGAGTAGTTCGGCCATACATACTACATTTGTGACCGCATGCACAAATTCCTTTGTAAAACATTGGCTCCCTCTTGTGGACCACTGACTTTTAATTATGTGGTGTATGATATGTATTTCAATAAAGAAGGAAAAATGGTGTCTGTGATGATCTTGAATGTGCTAGTCTTGTCTATTTTGTCTTGTACTGTGTGAGTAGTATTCTAATGCTTTTGACCAACTGGGTGCGCTGCTGCTGCCTGCCCGCCTGCAGTAGATAGAATCTATGCACGGAACCTTCACCTGCTGCTGCTGTCACAATGGGGCCTTCAGCCATTGACTCCGGAACTCTCACGTGTCACAATGGGCTCTGGACTTATCTAAGGCAGAGAAAAATGGCGCCGTCTTCAGTCTGCTGCTGGAACAGCAGCAGACCACATGGTAGGGGGATTGTCTTTTTTTTTTTTAAAGGGGCAATTTGCAGACTTGCACTAATAGTTGCACTCTGGAGCGCCAAAGGGATGGAGGGTGTGTTCAGATGGGCGGAGTTATGCAGATCAGGCGGCGTTATGCAGATTAGGCGGAGTTAGGCAGATTTTTTAAAAACGCGTTGGGCCCAAATTGAACACACCCCCACACACCCCCACACACCCCCCACACGCCCCCACACACACCAGAACTGCCATTTGAGAAGGCATCCAGAGTTTAGAAAAAAAATGTCTTCCCCTGGGCAATCATCTTTTGGGCTCTCTCCACAGTGAGTCCTGGTTGTGGGCCATGGGGCGTCTGGAGTGGCAAACCATTTCAGGCTATCGCTTCTCGGCCTTTTGGCTAAGATCAAGTGTAGTATCTGTTCTTATCAGTTTAATATCTGATACGTCCCCTATTTGGGGACCATATATTAAATGGATTTTTAGAACAGGGAGCTGGAAATGGAGCTTGCTCTGTCCACTCCACGCATTGACCCGTTATTGCAGTATCTCCGGGAACAGTGCACCCCTTCTCTGATCCGGTTTCCAAAAACAGATTGAATTGAAATCAGCCCAGCAAGTTGTCATTTAACACTTTCTGAGAATTCTTTTCAGGGTCAAAGAAGCACGTTTCAGGTGGCAAATGTAGCAATTTGCTCAGTTTCACTGGACCGTTTGCAACATTTCCTGTGCCTTGCTTTCACACTGTGCATGTTCAGCATTGGATTGCATCCAATATGCAATCAATCAATCAAGCAATCAAGCAATCTTTGCTGGTTGCAACAGGTGTGTTAAGATGTAGGCCCGAATGAGGCCTTTGTAACAGTGTTGCTAATATATTGTGCCATCTACAAAATTAGGCCCCTGCCTGCCTGCCTGCCTGCCTGCCTGCCTGCCTGCCTGCCTGCCTGCCTGCCTGCTGTCTGTCAGCATGAAGTGTTTAAATTGAAGTATCCTACGAGTAGTTCGGCCATACATACTACATTTGTGACCGCATGCACAAATTCCTTTGTAAAACATTGGCTCCCTCTTGTGGACCACTGACTTTTAATTATGTGGTGTATGATATGTATTTCAATAAAGAAGGAAAAATGGTGTCTGTGATGATCTTGAATGTGCTAGTCTTGTCTATTTTGTCTTGTACTGTGTGAGTAGTATTCTAATGCTTTTGACCAACTGGGTGCGCTGCTGCTGCCTGCCCGCCTGCAGTAGATAGAATCTATGCACGGAACCTTCACCTGCTGCTGCTGTCACAATGGGGCCTTCAGCCATTGACTCCGGAACTCTCACGTGTCACAATGGGCTCTGGACTTATCTAAGGCAGAGAAAAATGGCGCCGTCTTCAGTCTGCTGCTGGAACAGCAGCAGACCACATGGTAGGGGGATTGTCTTTTTTTTTTTTAAAGGGGCAATTTGCAGACTTGCACTAATAGTTGCACTCTGGAGCGCCAAAGGGATGGAGGGTGTGTTCAGATGGGCGGAGTTATGCAGATCAGGCGGCGTTATGCAGATTAGGCGGAGTTAGGCAGATTTTTTAAAAACGCGTTGGGCCCAAATTGAACACACCCCCACACACCCCCACACACCCCC
Source organism: Ranitomeya imitator (assembly GCF_032444005.1). NCBI lineage: Eukaryota > Metazoa > Chordata > Amphibia > Anura > Dendrobatidae > Ranitomeya > Ranitomeya imitator. The sequence goes on along the minus strand of NW_027193725.1, from coordinate 11,019 downwards.
CACACGCCCCCACACACACCAGAACTGCCATTTGAGAAGGCATCCAGAGTTTAGAAAAAAAATGTCTTCCCCTGGGCAATCATCTTTTGGGCTCTCTCCACAGTGAGTCCTGGTTGTGGGCCATGGGGCGTCTGGAGTGGCAAACCATTTCAGGCTATCGCTTCTCGGCCTTTTGGCTAAGATCAAGTGTAGTATCTGTTCTTATCAGTTTAATATCTGATACGTCCCCTATTTGGGGACCATATATTAAATGGATTTTTAGAACAGGGAGCTGGAAATGGAGCTTGCTCTGTCCACTCCACGCATTGACCCGTTATTGCAGTATCTCCGGGAACAGTGCACCCCTTCTCTGATCCGGTTTCCAAAAACAGATTGAATTGAAATCAGCCCAGCAAGTTGTCATTTAACACTTTCTGAGAATTCTTTTCAGGGTCAAAGAAGCACGTTTCAGGTGGCAAATGTAGCAATTTGCTCAGTTTCACTGGACCGTTTGCAACATTTCCTGTGCCTTGCTTTCACCTGTGCATGTTCAGCATTGGATTGCATCCAATATGCAATCAATCAATCAAGCAATCAAGCAATCTTTGCTGGTTGCAACAGGTGTGTTAAGATGTAGGCCCGAATGAGGCCTTTGTAACAGTGTTGCTAATATATTGTGCCATCTACAAAATTAGGCCCCTGCCTGCCTGCCTGCCTGCCTGCCTGCCTGCCTGCCTGCCTGCCTGCCTGCTGTCTGTCAGCATGAAGTGTTTAAATTGAAGTATCCTACGAGTAGTTCGGCCATACATACTACATTTGTGACCGCATGCACAAATTCCTTTGTAAAACATTGGCTCCCTCTTGTGGACCACTGACTTTTAATTATGTGGTGTATGATATGTATTTCAATAAAGAAGGAAAAATGGTGTCTGTGATGATCTTGAATGTGCTAGTCTTGTCTATTTTGTCTTGTACTGTGTGAGTAGTATTCTAATGCTTTTGACCAACTGGGTGCGCTGCTGCTGCCTGCCCGCCTGCAGTAGATAGAATCTATGCACGGAACCTTCACCTGCTGCTGCTGTCACAATGGGGCCTTCAGCCATTGACTCCGGAACTCTCACGTGTCACAATGGGCTCTGGACTTATCTAAGGCAGAGAAAAATGGCGCCGTCTTCAGTCTGCTGCTGGAACAGCAGCAGACCACATGGTAGGGGGATTGTCTTTTTTTTTTTTAAAGGGGCAATTTGCAGACTTGCACTAATAGTTGCACTCTGGAGCGCCAAAGGGATGGAGGGTGTGTTCAGATGGGCGGAGTTATGCAGATCAGGCGGCGTTATGCAGATTAGGCGGAGTTAGGCAGATTTTTTAAAAACGCGTTGGGCCCAAATTGAACACACCCCCACACACCCCCACACACCCCCCACACGCCCCCACACACACCAGAACTGCCATTTGAGAAGGCATCCAGAGTTTAGAAAAAAAATGTCTTCCCCTGGGCAATCATCTTTTGGGCTCTCTCCACAGTGAGTCCTGGTTGTGGGCCATGGGGCGTCTGGAGTGGCAAACCATTTCAGGCTATCGCTTCTCGGCCTTTTGGCTAAGATCAAGTGTAGTATCTGTTCTTATCAGTTTAATATCTGATACGTCCCCTATTTGGGGACCATATATTAAATGGATTTTTAGAACAGGGAGCTGGAAATGGAGCTTGCTCTGTCCACTCCACGCATTGACCCGTTATTGCAGTATCTCCGGGAACAGTGCACCCCTTCTCTGATCCGGTTTCCAAAAACAGATTGAATTGAAATCAGCCCAGCAAGTTGTCATTTAACACTTTCTGAGAATTCTTTTCAGGGTCAAAGAAGCACGTTTCAGGTGGCAAATGTAGCAATTTGCTCAGTTTCACTGGACCGTTTGCAACATTTCCTGTGCCTTGCTTTCACCTGTGCATGTTCAGCATTGGATTGCATCCAATATGCAATCAATCAATCAAGCAATCAAGCAATCTTTGCTGGTTGCAACAGGTGTGTTAAGATGTAGGCCCGAATGAGGCCTTTGTAACAGTGTTGCTAATATATTGTGCCATCTACAAAATTAGGCCCCTGCCTGCCTGCCTGCCTGCCTGCCTGCCTGCCTGCCTGCCTGCCTGCCTGCTGTCTGTCAGCATGAAGTGTTTAAATTGAAGTATCCTACGAGTAGTTCGGCCATACATACTACATTTGTGACCGCATGCACAAATTCCTTTGTAAAACATTGGCTCCCTCTTGTGGACCACTGACTTTTAATTATGTGGTGTATGATATGTATTTCAATAAAGAAGGAAAAATGGTGTCTGTGATGATCTTGAATGTGCTAGTCTTGTCTATTTTGTCTTGTACTGTGTGAGTAGTATTCTAATGCTTTTGACCAACTGGGTGCGCTGCTGCTGCCTGCCCGCCTGCAGTAGATAGAATCTATGCACGGAACCTTCACCTGCTGCTGCTGTCACAATGGGGCCTTCAGCCATTGACTCCGGAACTCTCACGTGTCACAATGGGCTCTGGACTTATCTAAGGCAGAGAAAAATGGCGCCGTCTTCAGTCTGCTGCTGGAACAGCAGCAGACCACATGGTAGGGGGATTGTCTTTTTTTTTTTTAAAGGGGCAATTTGCAGACTTGCACTAATAGTTGCACTCTGGAGCGCCAAAGGGATGGAGGGTGTGTTCAGATGGGCGGAGTTATGCAGATCAGGCGGCGTTATGCAGATTAGGCGGAGTTAGGCAGATTTTTTAAAAACGCGTTGGGCCCAAATTGAACACACCCCCACACACCCCCACACACCCCCCACACGCCCCCACACACACCAGAACTGCCATTTGAGAAGGCATCCAGAGTTTAGAAAAAAAATGTCTTCCCCTGGGCAATCATCTTTTGGGCTCTCTCCACAGTGAGTCCTGGTTGTGGGCCATGGGGCGTCTGGAGTGGCAAACCATTTCAGGCTATCGCTTCTCGGCCTTTTGGCTAAGATCAAGTGTAGTATCTGTTCTTATCAGTTTAATATCTGATACGTCCCCTATTTGGGGACCATATATTAAATGGATTTTTAGAACAGGGAGCTGGAAATGGAGCTTGCTCTGTCCACTCCACGCATTGACCCGTTATTGCAGTATCTCCGGGAACAGTGCACCCCTTCTCTGATCCGGTTTCCAAAAACAGATTGAATTGAAATCAGCCCAGCAAGTTGTCATTTAACACTTTCTGAGAATTCTTTTCAGGGTCAAAGAAGCACGTTTCAGGTGGCAAATGTAGCAATTTGCTCAGTTTCACTGGACCGTTTGCAACATTTCCTGTGCCTTGCTTTCACCTGTGCATGTTCAGCATTGGATTGCATCCAATATGCAATCAATCAATCAAGCAATCAAGCAATCTTTGCTGGTTGCAACAGGTGTGTTAAGATGTAGGCCCGAATGAGGCCTTTGTAACAGTGTTGCTAATATATTGTGCCATCTACAAAATTAGGCCCCTGCCTGCCTGCCTGCCTGCCTGCCTGCCTGCCTGCCTGCCTGCCTGCCTGCTGTCTGTCAGCATGAAGTGTTTAAATTGAAGTATCCTACGAGTAGTTCGGCCATACATACTACATTTGTGACCGCATGCACAAATTCCTTTGTAAAACATTGGCTCCCTCTTGTGGACCACTGACTTTTAATTATGTGGTGTATGATATGTATTTCAATAAAGAAGGAAAAATGGTGTCTGTGATGATCTTGAATGTGCTAGTCTTGTCTATTTTGTCTTGTACTGTGTGAGTAGTATTCTAATGCTTTTGACCAACTGGGTGCGCTGCTGCTGCCTGCCCGCCTGCAGTAGATAGAATCTATGCACGGAACCTTCACCTGCTGCTGCTGTCACAATGGGGCCTTCAGCCATTGACTCCGGAACTCTCACGTGTCACAATGGGCTCTGGACTTATCTAAGGCAGAGAAAAATGGCGCCGTCTTCAGTCTGCTGCTGGAACAGCAGCAGACCACATGGTAGGGGGATTGTCTTTTTTTTTTTTAAAGGGGCAATTTGCAGACTTGCACTAATAGTTGCACTCTGGAGCGCCAAAGGGATGGAGGGTGTGTTCAGATGGGCGGAGTTATGCAGATCAGGCGGCGTTATGCAGATTAGGCGGAGTTAGGCAGATTTTTTAAAAACGCGTTGGGCCCAAATTGAACACACCCCCACACACCCCCACACACCCCCCACACGCCCCCACACACACCAGAACTGCCATTTGAGAAGGCATCCAGAGTTTAGAAAAAAAATGTCTTCCCCTGGGCAATCATCTTTTGGGCTCTCTCCACAGTGAGTCCTGGTTGTGGGCCATGGGGCGTCTGGAGTGGCAAACCATTTCAGGCTATCGCTTCTCGGCCTTTTGGCTAAGATCAAGTGTAGTATCTGTTCTTATCAGTTTAATATCTGATACGTCCCCTATTTGGGGACCATATATTAAATGGATTTTTAGAACAGGGAGCTGGAAATGGAGCTTGCTCTGTCCACTCCACGCATTGACCCGTTATTGCAGTATCTCCGGGAACAGTGCACCCCTTCTCTGATCCGGTTTCCAAAAACAGATTGAATTGAAATCAGCCCAGCAAGTTGTCATTTAACACTTTCTGAGAATTCTTTTCAGGGTCAAAGAAGCACGTTTCAGGTGGCAAATGTAGCAATTTGCTCAGTTTCACTGGACCGTTTGCAACATTTCCTGTGCCTTGCTTTCACCTGTGCATGTTCAGCATTGGATTGCATCCAATATGCAATCAATCAATCAAGCAATCAAGCAATCTTTGCTGGTTGCAACAGGTGTGTTAAGATGTAGGCCCGAATGAGGCCTTTGTAACAGTGTTGCTAATATATTGTGCCATCTACAAAATTAGGCCCCTGCCTGCCTGCCTGCCTGCCTGCCTGCCTGCCTGCCTGCCTGCCTGCCTGCCTGCTGTCTGTCAGCATGAAGTGTTTAAATTGAAGTATCCTACGAGTAGTTCGGCCATACATACTACATTTGTGACCGCATGCACAAATTCCTTTGTAAAACATTGGCTCCCTCTTGTGGACCACTGACTTTTAATTATGTGGTGTATGATATGTATTTCAATAAAGAAGGAAAAATGGTGTCTGTGATGATCTTGAATGTGCTAGTCTTGTCTATTTTGTCTTGTACTGTGTGAGTAGTATTCTAATGCTTTTGACCAACTGGGTGCGCTGCTGCTGCCTGCCCGCCTGCAGTAGATAGAATCTATGCACGGAACCTTCACCTGCTGCTGCTGTCACAATGGGGCCTTCAGCCATTGACTCCGGAACTCTCACGTGTCACAATGGGCTCTGGACTTATCTAAGGCAGAGAAAAATGGCGCCGTCTTCAGTCTGCTGCTGGAACAGCAGCAGACCACATGGTAGGGGGATTGTCTTTTTTTTTTTTAAAGGGGCAATTTGCAGACTTGCACTAATAGTTGCACTCTGGAGCGCCAAAGGGATGGAGGGTGTGTTCAGATGGGCGGAGTTATGCAGATCAGGCGGCGTTATGCAGATTAGGCGGAGTTAGGCAGATTTTTTAAAAACGCGTTGGGCCCAAATTGAACACACCCCCACACACCCCCACACACCCCCCACACGCCCCCACACACACCAGAACTGCCATTTGAGAAGGCATCCAGAGTTTAGAAAAAAAATGTCTTCCCCTGGGCAATCATCTTTTGGGCTCTCTCCACAGTGAGTCCTGGTTGTGGGCCATGGGGCGTCTGGAGTGGCAAACCATTTCAGGCTATCGCTTCTCGGCCTTTTGGCTAAGATCAAGTGTAGTATCTGTTCTTATCAGTTTAATATCTGATACGTCCCCTATTTGGGGACCATATATTAAATGGATTTTTAGAACAGGGAGCTGGAAATGGAGCTTGCTCTGTCCACTCCACGCATTGACCCGTTATTGCAGTATCTCCGGGAAACAGTGCACCCCTTCTCTGATCCGGTTTCCAAAAACAGATTGAATTGAAATCAGCCCAGCAAGTTGTCATTTAACACTTTCTGAGAATTCTTTTCAGGGTCAAAGAAGCACGTTTCAGGTGGCAAATGTAGCAATTTGCTCAGTTTCACTGGACCGTTTGCAACATTTCCTGTGCCTTGCTTTCACCTGTGCATGTTCAGCATTGGATTGCATCCAATATGCAATCAATCAATCAAGCAATCAAGCAATCTTTGCTGGTTGCAACAGGTGTGTTAAGATGTAGGCCCGAATGAGGCCTTTGTAACAGTGTTGCTAATATATTGTGCCATCTACAAAATTAGGCCCCTGCCTGCCTGCCTGCCTGCCTGCCTGCCTGCCTGCCTGCCTGCCTGCCTGCCTGCTGTCTGTCAGCATGAAGTGTTTAAATTGAAGTATCCTACGAGTAGTTCGGCCATACATACTACATTTGTGACCGCATGCACAAATTCCTTTGTAAAACATTGGCTCCCTCTTGTGGACCACTGACTTTTAATTATGTGGTGTATGATATGTATTTCAATAAAGAAGGAAAAATGGTGTCTGTGATGATCTTGAATGTGCTAGTCTTGTCTATTTTGTCTTGTACTGTGTGAGTAGTATTCTAATGCTTTTGACCAACTGGGTGCGCTGCTGCTGCCTGCCCGCCTGCAGTAGATAGAATCTATGCACGGAACCTTCACCTGCTGCTGCTGTCACAATGGGGCCTTCAGCCATTGACTCCGGAACTCTCACGTGTCACAATGGGCTCTGGACTTATCTAAGGCAGAGAAAAATGGCGCCGTCTTCAGTCTGCTGCTGGAACAGCAGCAGACCACATGGTAGGGGGATTGTCTTTTTTTTTTTTAAAGGGGCAATTTGCAGACTTGCACTAATAGTTGCACTCTGGAGCGCCAAAGGGATGGAGGGTGTGTTCAGATGGGCGGAGTTATGCAGATCAGGCGGCGTTATGCAGATTAGGCGGAGTTAGGCAGATTTTTTAAAAACGCGTTGGGCCCAAATTGAACACACCCCCACACACCCCCACACACCCCCCACACGCCCCCACACACACCAGAACTGCCATTTGAGAAGGCATCCAGAGTTTAGAAAAAAAATGTCTTCCCCTGGGCAATCATCTTTTGGGCTCTCTCCACAGTGAGTCCTGGTTGTGGGCCATGGGGCGTCTGGAGTGGCAAACCATTTCAGGCTATCGCTTCTCGGCCTTTTGGCTAAGATCAGGGTTTATTGCCCTGGTCTTGGCTGAGAGGTGCTTGGGGTACCCGGCTCCTTGGCCTGGGGGGATCGTCTCACCTCTGGTGGGACTTCACCCCCCTGCTGCTATTGGGGAGTCGGCTTAGTCCTCTTGCATCCGGTTGCGATCCCCCGGCTATAGGCCGTTTCCCTGTGACTTCCCTTGTGGGAGTACTTCTTCTATTTCCTGTGGTAGGATATACCGACAGTTCTGCATCATGAATTTCGTGAAGAACACCATCCGGTTGACCGGGACCCGAGCAATGGAACCAAGAACAACGTCGTTTTCATGATCCGGGATCTTATTGAGGAAAAGGCTGGAGCAAAGCGTGAGGAGATCTTCAGCTGTAACGAGTTTCCTCGACAAGGTAACTACGATGTGACTTTTGTGGACCAAAATGTTTGCCTGAATGTGTTCGAGTGGCTTCGAGGCAATGCTGAGGATCCTCTTCTGGAAGGAGTTGGCTGGATACCGTTGTTTGGTCTGCAGGAAAAAGAGGTGACTGTAACTGTGTATAACCCCTTCACAGATCCTGCTTTGTTGCAGAGTTTTCTCTCACAGTATTGTGACTATGTGAAAGTAGGAGAACGGCAGGTGAACATTTTAGGAATCTTTAACTGTAAATATGTTTATCGTGTGAAGTTGAAGAGGGACCCTGACTGTGTGGGTGGTTTCAGGCACCCCCCTGCAAATTTCTCTGTGGCAGGTCACAGAGGTTTTTTGACCTACCCAGGACAGCCTCGTTTTTGTAGGAGATGCTTTTGTTTTGGACATGTACAGGCAGAGTGTACTAAAGGACAGTGCTGTCGAAACTGCAGGAAAGAGGGGCATACCGCTAACCAATGTCCTTTGCCTAAGACCTGTGATGTCTGTGGGAGTAGTACGCATATGTACAAGGACTGTCCCATGAGTGCACCCAGACGGTCCGACAAGGAGCAAATGGAGGAAGAGTTGGCCAGGAGGGAAAGGGCAAAAGTTGTAAAAGAAGTTGCAAGGTTTGAGAGGGAGGAGGAAGAGAGAAGGAGGCGGAGTGCGAGTAGAGCCATGCCCCCTCCAGATTCAGAGAGTGTGAGTCTGAGACCATGTTCTAGGGCAGAGAAAGAGGAGAAAAAGGAGGAAAAGAAGAAGAAAAAGAAGGAAAAAGAGTGGAGGAGGGAAGAGAAGGAGTTTTGGAGGGCAGCTGCAGAGGTGGAGGCGCATCTTCCTGAAATGGAAGTGCAGGGGCAGTTGCCTGAAATAATGACCTTTAGTGAGGCAATGGACGCCGCGGAGAGCGATGCGCAAATTTCGGAGGTGGATAGCCCTGAGCATTTGTCTAATCCTGAACATATTGAGGAGTTTGAGTCAGATGACGATAGAGCTGCAAAAAAGAGCCGGCGGGAGGATGATGGAGATGATGAGGAGGTGGAGAGTAGTACTCCTCAGAGAAAGATTGGCCCTGCAAGAAGGAGGACTGAGGGTGGTGAGATCAGTGGGTCAGACACTTGTTGTTCAATTCAGATGGTGGAGGAGGATAGTGGTGATGCTGGATAGTGTTACCATATACTGCACTAAATGTGTTGTTTTTTTTCTCTTGTGAGCTTTGGCTTAGGCCAAAGGCTTTTATTTTCTGTGTAGTTAGTTGAAGTGTGGATTTTGTAAATATGGGGTTTACCATAATTTCACAAAATGTTAGAGTCTTTAAAAGTAAAGTTAGGAGAGCTGCAATTTTTGAGTTTTTAGCTATGCAAAATGCATCTATTTTTTGTTTACAAGAGTGTGGGGTAGTGGATGGTGTGAAAGGGGATGAATGGTCTTATGGTGCGTCTGTGTGGTCAGGGAGTGCATGTAATAAGAATGATGGGGTGGGAATATTGGTTAAAGGGAGAGAGGTGGTTTTGAATGATTATCTGGTGATTGAGGTAGGGAGGTGTATTTTGGCTAATTTTGAGTATAGGAATGTAAAGTTTTGTGTTATTAATATTTATGCGCCGGTTGATAAGAATGAGCGTAAAGCTTTATTTGAAAAAGTTAAGCTTTTTGTTCCAGGGAGGATGCCTGTAGTGGTTGTGGGGGATATGAATTGTGATGTGGGGAAAGTGAATGTGGATGTGTCAGGGAAGGCTTTGTTGGAGTTAGTGAGTGATTTTGATCTGGGTGATATGCAGCGTGTGTGTAGTGTGAGTCCTGTGTTGAATACTTTTTTTTCTGAGAGTGGAAGGGTGCAATCTAGGTTGGATTATTGCTTTATTTCAAAAAATATAACTGCTGTTGATTATAAGCAAGAAAATGTTTTGTTTTCTGATCATGTGTGTATGAAGTGTGAGGTGGATATAAAGGTTGGTGGAGTGTTTGGGAAAGGGTTGTGGAAGTTAAATGTGAAGTTGTTAGAGAGTGAAGATGTGAGAAAGGAGTATGCAAGACGGTATGAAGGGTGGTGTAAGCGTAAAAATGGTTTTGGGAATGTTTGTGTTTGGTGGGATTGGGTGAAGAGACAAACAAAAAATATTCTTTAAAAGTTTAGGGTATAAGTGTGCAGCTATTAAAAGAGAGAATTTTGTTAAATTGAATGCACGTTTGAGTGTATTGTATAAGTTGAGGGAAGGAGGAATGGAAGTGGAAGAAGAGATATTACAGGTGAAAAAGGAAATTAATGACTTTTTGTTAGAGAAAGGGAGGAGTATAGTTTTTAGAGCAAAAATTGACAAAATGGAACATGATGAGAAATGTTCACGTTTTTTCTTTAAAAAGGTGTTTGGGAAGAAACAGAGTATGAGTGTGCTGAATGGGGAGGATGGAAGAGAAGTGAGTGGTGAGGATATGTGTGAAGAGGTGGCTAAGTTCTATGAGGAGTTGTATGCAGTGAAGTGGAGGGATGAGGGTTTGGAGAGTGATGTGTTAAATATGTTAGAAAGTAAGTTGTCTGAGACGGAAAGGGAGAGTGTGATGTGTGAGGTGACTAGTGATGAGGTGTGGAAGGTGATGAATAGTATGGCGCTAAATAAGACGCCAGGGGAGGATGGTCTCCCAGTAGAGTTTTATCGAGTGATTGTGGGATGTGATTGGTAATGACTTTGTGGAGGTGTGTAAGTATATGTGGTTAAATATGGAGGTGGCTGAGAGTATGCGTGCGGGAATGGTTGTGTTGATACCTAAAAAGGGGGATTTGAAGAGTTTGAGGAATTGGAGGCCGATAACGTTATTAAACTGTGATTATAAAATCTATGCAAAATTAATGGCGAATAGGATGCGTGATGTGATAGAGAGTGTGATTGGGGATGAACAGTGTTGTGCGGTACCTGGGAGGCGTATACATGATTGTGTGTGTATGCTAAGAGATTGTCTATGGGACTGTATGGGGCGAAAGAAGAGTGCGTTTTTGTTGAGTTTAGATTTTGAGAAGGCTTATGATAGATTATCGCATGGGTTTTTGTTTAGTGTGTTGCTAAGAATGGGTTTTCCAGCTGATTTTGTTGGGAGAGTGAGGAGTTTATATAAGGATATTTACAGTTGTGTTTTGTTGAATGGTTATGTGGGAAGGAGAGTGAATGTCTTTTCCGGAGTTCGTCAAGGGTGTCCTTTGTCACCTGTGGCTTTTATTTGTGCAATTGAGCCTTTATTGTGTATGCTGAGGAAAGATAAGGTGGTTAGGGGCGTGCAAGTGCCAGGAGGAGGGGGTAGAGAGTGGAAAGTTAGTGGTTATATGGATGATGTGTGTGTATTGTGCGATTCAGAATGTTCGGTGAGGCGGGTGAAGTTATTAGTGTCCTTTTTTTGTGGTGCGTCTGCATTTAAGGTTAATTGGGAAAAGAGTGAGTGTAAGGTATTTGGA